>NW_027041591.1:37500-136567 GCF_037179485.1 Ochlerotatus camptorhynchus
ATAATAATAATAACTTAATAATAATTTTCAATATTGTACACAATTTACAAATGTTAGTCGTAATGTGCAGCAGCGAGATGTTTTTTCCATGATTGTATATTACAAAACAAAAAATTCATTCTCAGATATGGTAGCTGTCAGACGTTACCCGCAGCGGAAGCGAAACGAGTTTATAAGTAAATACTCTCCAATATACCCAAATAATCAGCAAACCCCCTACGTGTATTTTTCAGTCTTCTATTAAAGGGTGATACGGTCAAAATTTGGTCAATATCAACTTGACGTATTTCTTTCAATTTTGCATTTAAAAAACCTGAACACCCCTCATTTTGAAGGTGTGTGTGTGTGTAGAATGTTGCTCCTATTTTGATTTTGGAATTCACTCTTCAGTTGTCAAAATGCCGTCCAAGCAAGAAGAGCAGCGTATCAAAATTTTGCTCGCGCATCGCGAAAATCCGAGCTACTCGCACGCAAAGTTGGCAAAATCGCTAAAAGTTGCCAAATCAACCGTTACAAATGTAATTAAAGTGTTTGGGGAACGTTTGTCGACAGCCAGGAAGTCTGGATCGGGGGGAAATCGAAAACCGGAAGCCGCTGAGACGACAAAGAGAGTTGCCGGTAGTTTCAAGCGAAACCCTAACCTCTCTCTCCGAGATGCCGCAAATAAGCTGGGTGTATCGTCTACAACCGTGCATCGAGCCAAAAAACGAGCCGGACTATCGACTTACAAGAAGGTAGTGACTCCAAATCGCGATGATAAACAAAATACGACGGCCAAAGCGCGATCCCGGAGGCTGTACACGACGATGCTGACGAAGTTTGACTGCGTGGTAATGGACGACGAAACCTACGTCAAAGCCGACTACAAGCAGCTTCCGGGACAGGAGTTTTATACGGCAAAAGGAAGGGGAAAGGTAGCAGATGTTTTCAAGCACATGAAACTGTCAAAGTTCGCAAAGAAATATCTGGTTTGGCAAGCCATCTGTACCTGTGGCTTGAAAAGCAGCATTTTCATAGCTTCCGGGACTGTCAACCAAGAAATTTACGTGAAAGAGTGTTTGAATAAACGTCTGCTGCCTTTCCTGAAGAAACACGGTTGTTCCGTACTGTTTTGGCCGGATTTGGCATCTTGCCATTACGGTAAAAAGGCCATGGAGTGGTACGCCGCCAACAACGTGCAGGTGGTTCCCAAGGACAAGAACCCTCCCAACACGCCAGAGCTCCGCCCAATTGAGAAATACTGGGCTATTGTCAAGCGGAACCTAAAGAAGACCAAAAAAACTGCTAAGGGCGAGCAGCAGTTCAAGGCAAACTGGCTTTCTGCGGCGAAGAAGGTGGACAAGGTGGCTGTACAAAATCTGATGGCAGGGGTCAAGCGTAAGGCCCGGCAATTCGGATTTGGAAAAGCGGAAGCCTAACTGAATATTTTTCCTGAATTTTATACTAATTGAACTTGAAAAAGAAATTTAATTTGATTTTTTAAATAAACGATTTCACCGATTTACACGCGTTTTCCCTTGACCAAATTTTGACCGTATCACCTTTAGTAGTATACCTAGCTAGAATTGTGTATGTCATAACAAAGGCAAAAAATACAAAACTGGTAAACTAATATTACATTAAACCTGTATATATGATACAACTACTTAAAAAGGCACCCCGCTTCTTACACTCACACTTAAAAAAGTTTGCTATATAATCAATTGTACCTAATAAAGATAGGTATAATGTCAACATTTTAATTATTCTGCTACATTTATATTGGGAAGTCCTTCACCTGTTCCATTCAGTTCATCTCTTTTAGCGTTTTAAGTTAAAAAGCAGGTTATTTTTTGGCCAAGGATACCAATTTCAAGTGGTGTAAATCTCTACCTAAATCAAAGAAGTGTTGTTCAGAAACAAGAAACATTTCAAATGAAGTTATAGAAAAATTAAAATGTTTTGGTTGTAAAATACCTCGGGATAATTCTTCGAAAATTTGTAGTAGATGTCGTCTTCAAGTTTACCGTTTGCCATCAAACAAAACGCCTTCGAATGACGGAATGCCGCAAGATGTGAAACCACCTTCTACCATTGGTGTACGCACAATAGCACCCATAGATATCGATAGTGAATCCATTGTGAATATCATCCCATCGACTACGTCAGCAGATTCTGTTGTCAATTTGTCCCATAATATTGAGATATTCAACCAAGGCATCATGGGTATCCATGTATCACCGATTACGACAAAGAGACTGAGAAGTGCGTGTTATCCTCAACAAAAATTCAAAGAAATCATGGATGGGGTTAAGCGACACATATTCGACCTTTGGGAAGATGATGACCAAGGAATCCTCAACGCCAACCCTAATAAAAATTGTATGGTTAATTTGCTTAACGACGTGTTCTGGGTATCATCCAAACCATTTGTGGAATAGTTCAATGATTTGGGTTATCGTTCGTTTATGGTTACTTTTTATTAGGGAAGGCTAAGGATTACGATGAAGTGATGATCCAACTGAACGAAAATACGTGGATCCGGAATGCACTCGAGAAGAAAAGATACAAATGTAATCCGTATTCCCCATATCTTGGTCTGTACAAAGAATCATGGATGAGTTCGGTGTCAACAGATATGCACAGGTAATATTTATACAATAATTAAACACCATAGAATCGGTAAATTTCGAGTAGCGTGAATTTTTTTAGCATTGCTGGGTTTTATTTTATCAATTTCTGGATCCAAGAAATGCAAAGGTGAAGCTGTGATTAATTTTGCGATGTGCATTGCTTTTGTGCAAAGAGTGACTTGGAAAAGAAAAGTGATATTTCGTTATTGTGTGGTTGGAACCGCTGGAGGAGGAATTTTTTTAAAAATGACTAGAGAAAAATAAGCATCGGGAATGCGCTCCCTGATATATTGATTTGGTGAGTACGTTCCAGTTGAAGATTGTTTCTCAAACATTTCTCGATTGCATTTTCGAGGGGACGTGTCTGCTTTTGTGGGCAGTGCGTTTGATGGTCGGTTTGGTGTGGCTGATGGCTCGCCCGCGCGTGCTGGCGCCACTATCAGGTAGGGGAAAATATCCCCTATCTGATGGTGGGGTTGGCATGCGTGGGTGGATGCCGGTTGCGCATGATTTGGGGATCGGATGCATTGTGTACGTGAGCGGATGTATCCCTTCGGGGGAGTAATCGAGATTTATTTTCATCGTTCCCATTTGTCAGAGGGATGACCTCGGTCGCATGATGCATGTTCCTCGGGTTTTTATGGTTATGTGTCTACGAATAATCCCTTATGATCTTTTTTTTCATCTTGAAGCATGATTCGTTAAGAAAATAAATGTAGTGATCGAACATGCAGCCGGCGCCGGTGGTGTAGTGGTAAGCATGACTACTTTCTAACACCTCAATGGGTCTGGGTTCATTCCCAGCCGAGGTTGGTAGGATTTTTCTGAGGCATAAAAATCTCTGGTCACGTCTTCCTTTGGAAGGGAAGTAAAGCCGTTGGTCCCGGCCCATGTGTGTTGTGAATGGGTGCGATATCCTACGCAGGTGTGGAAGCTGCCTTCCTGCACATTCGGTTGCCGTCAATGGATGGTAATCGATGTCCGTCGGTGATTGGCTCTAGATTGCAGAACAGAGACCGACGTTAAATAAAGGAAAAAAAATCGAACATGCACTCGACCGATTAGTTTTTGATGTATCCTTAACACGACCATGAGGACTGACGGTAGTCATGAAGGGTCGTGTTTGATTGTGTGATTTGGTGGTTTTGAAGCGGTAGTTTGACGCATAATCAGGGCGGTCAGGTGAAATATGAAGGAGAAAACAGTCGTTTTAAAACGCAATAGAGTTCGGTTGAGATAGCTTAAAAGATGTGCAATATTTGTACGCTGGTGAAAACGTCGCGTCAGTCGTAGTTTACTTAGTGAAGTAAGGGGCACGGTTGATAAAAATTGTGAAAGTTGCTTGATTTCCTATTCATATGGGACAGTTATGCTTTTATGGGCAGAATACAAATCTTTAATGTGACAACATCAACGTGTTTCTCTTCCGCTGCATCTAAATAGAAACGTGTAGGTTACCATATATGAGAATGAATTATTTGTTTTTCAATTTAAAATCATGGAAAAAAACATCTCGTTGCTGGACATGACGACTAACATTTGAAAATGGTATAATATATTGAAAATTATTATTACTTTTATTATTAATTTGCATTAACTTGAAAACGACTGAACTTAGGAAAAAAGTTATTACCTGCAAATTTATTGAAAACTAGGCGCAAAACTCAAATAAATTATTATTTTACTAAAAAATATGCGATTTCATAAACTTTAAAAATCAACAAAAATAAAAATTATATAAAGTTTTTTTAAGCAAGTTACCAGCCTAAACTCTTCACCAAATTGTATAATTTCTTCAGTTTTCTTGTGGTTTGGGGGTGGTTTGAGATAATCAATGTATTTTTTTTTTAATATTGATTTATTAAGTTTTTTATTTAAATGTATTTTTTCCTTAAAGATAATTTAACTACCTACAACTTCTTTTCAGATGTCATATTGATCTGCTCAATAATTTTCATGTAATGCTTTAAAAAAAATATAATCAATTACTGAAAAAAATCAACCAACCAAAATGCAACCATTGATAGCAGCGAACATGTGGCCAATGTTTCATTCAAATCGGAGGGGGTCTAGACATAATTGACATATTTTTTAGCGTTTTGGGCTGGAAATGCTCTATGGGTATTTTGTTTTGGGTATGTGAAAATGGTTTTTTTTTTTTTCCTTTAGAAAAGGTATGATTTATTGAGTATACATCTAAAAACTCAACCAAATGTACCATTTTCACATATTTTAATTATTTTTACTGAAAATGATACCGCTCAACAAGAAGAAAAAATTCATTTTAAAACGCAATAGAGTTCGGTTGAGATAGCTTAAAAGATGTGCAATATTTGTACGCTGGTGAAAACGTCGCGTCAGTCGTAGTTTACTTAGTGAAGTAAGGGGCACGGTTGCTGAAAAAAATGTGAAAGTTTTATGGGTTCTGTTACCGTCTTACGTAAGGACCAAATTGAATCAGCGAACGTCGCGTAAAAGAAGAATTTAATGAAGGCATAAGCGCTTTTTCGTAGCTTTTTTTGTCTCCAGGTATAAACGTAGAGGTTTATTCTTGTGTAAAGGGCACCACCGTGGAGTTTTGGGTTTGAATAAATCACATTAAATCATATTATATTATTATTATACAGGTATACCTCGATATAACGTAACTGTCAGTTTTGATTTCCATCGCTGATTTTTCATAAACGATCATTCAAACAAGTAAAGTAATAACAACATTGGACAGATGAGATAATCCCCCAGTTATCGGTAATATTAATTTGTATGGTTCAATTGTTATTAGCGAGATATTGACGATGGAAGTCAAAAGTGACAGTTACGTTATATCGAGGTTTACCTGTACATATATTCAATAATAAATATTTAAAACAAGAATAAAACACAACTGGAAGAAGCAACGTAACAGTATTTGATTTTCTCTAATGTATGTTTAACGTTTATATGACAGTGCAATTAACCATTTTATTTTTCCTTTTTTAGGAGAGAAAATTACATTACTTGTTGTTGGGGTGACCCCAGCGTAGTGGTTAGCATTCATACCTCTCACGCCAAAGTCACGAGTTCAAATCTCACCCCCGGACAAGTCACGAATGGCCCAAGTGACTATAATTTTAAAAAAACATTTCTTGTTGATATATTTATTTGTATACTTGTTAAAACTTATGTAATCAGATTGGGAATATGAGTGATGAGCGAGCTTACTGTGTTCGTCAATCCTACCTTTAGGCTGGATTTATTGATTTAAATCTTTAAGTTTATTTTCAGCTCTTCGATGATGGAACATTTTCAGACTAATATTATAATGATTCACTTTTATCAGCCTTCGTTCAGGAAAATACAAAAACATTGTAATGCATGATTACAATTGCATGAAAACTGTTAACTGTCAAATAACATTGATTTTTCTGACAATTGATTCATTATTAAAGTCAACCAATATTTTTAAAAGTATTTCATATTGCGTTAAGAAATTCAATGGTGCATAATAAAGTGTTTGTTTCAGTTCCAATAAAATATCAGAAGTTGAAATCAGTTGAATGAATGGAGGTTAACTAAAATCGAGCTTATTTGTATTTTGTAATACTTGTTTATTTTACATTCTTTTATATATTGCACGACTAGTAAATTACTTTTATTTCACATATTTAAAATCTCATTATATCATTGTAACTGTAATTTTCATTTATATAAAATAGTTGTTCTGCAGATCCTGAAGGACCACAAGGTGCATCAAATAGCATATCATTGTTATTTACCATTTATTTTATTATAGTATAGTATGATCTGTGGTTTTAAGAATTTGGATTACCCAGAGAATCAATTGGATATCATCATACTTAGGTCAATGTTTTTAAATTGTTTTACCTTTGTCTTGCTATTTCAAGAATTATTCATGAATACTTGTTTTTATAGCTCTTGTATGCTCAAATAACCTCGATTATTTAGCAAATTGATTCTTTATTTAAATTGTGGATTCATTAAATAAGCAAAGTTGAGTTTTATCATACTATGCAATTAAAATATTTATATGTAGCTTGATTTAATAGAAATTGAGTGGCTGAAATCGAGGTTGTTTGTATTTTGTTATATTTTATTAATTATATATCGACAAGATGGATCCGAAATTTTGACGTCTGTGTTTGAAGGAGATACCTGCGATGGGTCGAAAAAGTTTACTAGGAGGCCGGATGCTGTTGGTTATTTGGCTGAGATCATTCCTTTTTATTTATTTATACAGTAACCCCTCCCTATCGTTCGGACATCAATTCAACTTATCGTTTACCAAAACGAACCCTGCTGCAACCCTACTCTCTTACCCAACATCCCAGTGACTCCTCGTGGAAGTGCAGAGGATTTCTCGGCTTCCTTAAAAGCGAGTGTCACGTCAACACATTCCTACCCATTCCTTTCTTGACCTGCGTTTGGGTGCGGCCGGCGCTGGTATTGCCTAGTTCGAGATCACCAGTTTTTACACATTGAGGATGATTGCTAGTCCCAAGCATCGTCTATCATCGACATCGACAGTAGCAGTTCGGTTGTTAATTAGAACTTTTAAAGTCGCAAATAACAGTTCAAAAGTGTATTTTCTTGTCAGATGGAGCAGCATCGCAATACAAAAACATTAAAAAACTTGCTAGCCTTTGTGGATTTAAAGAAATTTAATGGCATTTTTTTGCAACTTCACACGGCAAAGGTCCTTGTGTATGCAATTGGAGGTACCCTTAAGAGAATGGCAACGAGAGCAAGTGTAGAAATTGAATGGTATTTTTTTGTAGCTTCACACGGCAAAGGTCCTTGTGATGCAATTGGAGGTACCCTTAAGAGAATGGCAACCAGAGCAAGGTTAGCTAGGAAATACAAGCACCCTATAACGAACACTAAGCAACTGGGCAAATAGCCGTAAAGAGGATCTTCAAACAAAAATTCCATTTTGTTATGTTTCTACGGAAGAATACAAAAAAGGCTGACAAGGAATTTGATCCGATTTTTAAGAAAGTGGAACCAATTCCTGGAACTCGAAAATATCATTGCTATATTCCAGTTTCAAACAACCAAATTTCAGTATAAATATTATCTAGTTCTATCTACGATACACCCAAAATATTCAATGTATTCAAATAATTTGAGTTGTAGAAAAAATAAATATTTTTTTCTTATCTCACCAATACTGCCAATACTCGCATAATTGTCCCATCTTTGCTTGATTTCCTATTCATATGGGACAGTAATGCTTTTATGGGCAGAATACAAATCTTTAATGTGACAACATCAACGTGTTTCTCTTCCGCTGCATTTAAATAGAAACGGGTAGGTATGACAATTACCATATATGAGAATGAATTATTTGTTTTTCAATTTAAAATCATGGAAAAAACATCTCGTTGCTGGACATCACGACTAACATTTGAAAATGGTTATATATATTGAGAATTATTATTACTATTATTATTAATTCGCATTAACTTGAAAACGACTGGACTTAGGAAAAAAGTTATTACCCGCAAAGTTATTGAAAACTAGGCGCAAAACTCAAATAAATTATTATTTTACTAAAAAATATGCGATTTCATAAACTTTAAAAATCAACAAAAATAAAAATAATATAAGGTTTTTTTAAGCAAGTTACCAGCCTCAACTCTTCACCAAATTTTATAATATTTCTTCAGTTTTCTTGTTAAAAAAGTATAAAGATTGAAGCCGGGGGGGGGGGGGTGGTTTGAGATAATCAACGTATTTTCTTTAATATTGATTTATTAAGTTTTTTATTTAAGTGTATTTTTTTCTTGAAGATAATTTAACTACCTAAAATTTATTTTCAGATGTCATTTTGATCAGCTCAATAGTTTTCATGTTATGATTTTAAAAAAATATAATCAATTACTGAAAAAAATCAACCAACCAAAATGCAACCATTGATAGCAGCGAACATGTGGCCAATGTTTCATTCAAATCGGAGGGGGTCTAGACATAATTGACATATTTTTTAGCGTTTTGGGCTGGAAATGCTCTATGGGTATTTTGTTTTGGGTATGTGAAAATGGTTTTTTTTTTTTTTTTCCTTTAGAAAAGGTATGATTTATTGAGCATACATCTAAAAACTCAACCAAATGTACCATTTTCACATATTTTAATTATTTTTACTGAAAATGATACCGCTCAACAAGGCTGCAAATACTCATTTCAGCTAAAACAATGTTTTTTTTTTTTGTAATGAAATAATTAGATGTCATGATCATATTTTGAATTGGTAGGATACAAGAAGAGGTTGCAAAGAATGTGTTTGACATATTAAACCTGTTTATTTCACTTCAGTCACAATCAGCTATTTTGCACACACACTCTCACTCACTCACTCAGCGATCAGCAAATTGCTGATTGTGACTCATAGAAAGCAAAATTACAGGTTTTATGTTTCAAAAGCAAACTTTTTAACCTTTTCTTGTAAGTTACAAGTAAAACATGCCATCATACCATCTTTATTTTATTAATTATAAAAAACATTATTTTAGCAGAAATGAGTATTTGCAACCTTGCCACTCAACCTTAAAAATATTAAGTCCTATTTTGAATATGATACATAATATTTTGAGGGACAATCTTAGATTTGAAATAAAACTGGTTTTATTTAAATCGATTGACATTTCACTTAGTAATTGACTATATCACAATTTTAAACACTAAGAATTAGCGTAAAATTCCTTATTTTGACTCAAACTATCCGTAAATGATTCGTGCCATGCACAACCACCTTGGTATTCGATTTCTAATAAAAAATAGTAAACTTTTGATGCATAAATATCCATTCCAGCGGCATTTTGAGATATTGAATTAAATGCCTTTTTTGCAAAAAAAAAAACCCATTGTGCACTGGTGGTACACTGTGGAAATACACCCTTGGGATTGCTTTGTCTGTTGATCCACCTTGGCTCTTTTGTCAAATATTTTGTGAAAGTGGAATTATAGAGCTTTTCACGTCCGGCTTTATTGGTGCGATAGCGATATGTGAGAGTGGTTAGTGAAAATCCGAGAAAAATTCATAACAAATCGCTGTCAAGGTCATTTTCACCGATCTCATTTTATACATTTTTTAGGTTAGCCAGAGGAAAACAATAAACAACTTTACTTGGCGTATGACCTTGACAGCGATTTGTTATGTATTTATAGCGGATATATTATACGCTAGTGTGCATGCGTTAAGCGTCACTAATCTCTATATACTCGGACAATTGATGGTTTTCTTTTTGTTTGTTGTTTACACGTGAAATATCGAACGGATGCATTTGAAATTAATTGGGCGTGACTAGGTACTTCAGTATTAGTACGTTTTGCATATGAAAACTTTATAATTCGTAGTTTTGATGCAAGCCGTGGAATTTTCCACTAGCTTTCAACGCAAAAGTAAGTTAGTTGTACCGAAAAGTAGGTAAATATGATTATACTCAACGTTGGCCTCCCACACTTTACTGCCCCTGTTGGGTGGTTTTGCTCCTCAGTTTTTGACAACATTAGAAGGAGAAAAGGAGACAAACTAGTCAAAATTAGGCACAAGTGAACTGGCCGTTGGGTACTTTTTTCTTACCGTGCAGTTTTTAGGCACAACACGCGCTTGAGGACTATTAACCGATCAATAACTATGACGGAAATCGATAAAAAAATAAAAACCCTGACTTTCTCTGAGCTAAAATTTGATATGGGTTCAAGATGGAATGTATAATGTGCTGTAACTAAAATAAAATACGTCATTTATACATGTAATCTAAAAAAAGAGATCTAACGGACTAAGGAACCATTTTGAATTTCGGATTTGTTACTGTACAAAACTTAAAACTGCTTAAACTAAGTTAAAGTTAAAGATATATTATTAGTATTAATCATTTTTTTTTTCGAATAATTATGACCTAGTTGCCCAAGAGTATCTAAACATCCAAACTATTATTGAATGCTGAATAAGAGCTCATTCAGGCAAAAATATGCTTCTCCGACTAAAAAATTGTTTAACCAGCTCAAATTGTTTATTGGGATGAATATTCGTCAATGTTCCTTTTACGGATTCACTTCACTACAAGTTTGTTTCGGTATAAGAGTGCTCTACACCAACGGTATATGCTACAACCGTTGCATGATCCAGCTTTCCAGGGAGTGAAGAAAATGTACTTCCCTCCATCATTCGCTTACGGGCCATCTTTTGTTGGTGTTTCGTGTATTCTACCTCTTTCTGAAGACCGTCCTTGCCAATAATGATTTTATAATAGAGCTCACGTTGTTCTAACAACTTTCTCTTAGCAGACGTAATACAGGTTACAAAGTCAATTAATAGTTGACATAGCTGTTTGGCAGTAGTACACGGTCTTAGAGTTCCATTGATTCCATACATGAGTATGTCAGCCATCCGTAACATTGTTAACTGATGTCTCTGTGCACCACTCACTAACGGCAATGTAGACATTCTTGTTGATTGATTATTTTTTCGCGGCCTAGGTTCAATGAATGTCTTTGATCTCGTGTATGCTCGATTTGCTCCGTCAACTGATGGATCTGTTGACACAGTGCGTTTTTGTGATGCTGAATTTAAGAGATTTACAGATTTTTTTGTTGATGATGCTATTCTAGCAAGTGGCTCTGTTAATTCTTGTCTTCTGGTCATAATATTAGATGCACTTTTATTTTGTCTTTTGGGTGCTAAACGAGATTGGCTTGGTTGTGAGGGCACAAGAGGCTGTATTTTATGTATCAACGGTTCCGCAAACTTTCCAACAACTGGATCAAAATTATCACTTATACCATCTGATGTAAGGAACACAATGTCATCTTTATCTATATCGGTCATTGAAAGCGTAAGATTACTCATTTCTGGGTTTTCACCATTAACAGGACCTAGCGCTCCCAAAGCGTCACGCATGTCACGCATTGAGTTAACATCATGTGAACCTGCAAAGAAAATTCAATACCAATCAATTAAATTGATACTCCTTTTTGTCTTTCTCGTACACCTACACGGCGAATGCGAACGACCCAAATTTTGAGTTTAGTTAACTCATAAATCACATAAAGTTCAAGAACTCAGCGATGAGTAAATTTGGCACATGTTTTTCCAGGAAAAAATTCCAGAATATGAGAAAAATGAAGATTGGATTCAATCAGTCTATTGGTACTACTCACAGACTGAGTAAAACTTTCGTCAATTTTCTTCTTTTTCCAGCAGATTTTTGAGGTTTTCTACAGAAAACCATGAGACAAATTTACTCATCGCTGAGCTCCCGCACTTTTGGCGATTATGAGTGAGAACTCAAATTTGGGTCGTTCTCATTCGCTGTGTACTTAGTTGTACCGAAAGGCTATAACGTCACTTAAGAGGGGCACTCGCATTTTTTCAGTTACCGTGAGGACGTCATTTGTGATTAGCCCCGGTTCGTTTAAAATTGTCTTATTCAATTACAAACGGCCATTATATTTGACAATGACGGTGGATGTGAAATTCATCTAGTGGTGTTCGATTAACGAACTGAAAAAACAATTATTTTTAATCGGTTATATCATGCCAAAAAGCATTAACTTCTCCAGGGGATCATCACTCATCGTTTCAAACATATTCCGCACTCTCATGGGTGGGAAGAGGAGAGTATATTGAACAAAAAATAATAGATTAGTAATTGAAAAACGGGATATTTCTGATTTTTGGTTATGAAACGATACTAGAAGGCAAGAATATGTATTTATGTGATGAGATATGTTGCGAAAATGGTGAAAAAATCCACTGCCTACAGGTGGAAATCGAAGCCACACCTCCTAGTACGCGAGACGGGCGCTCTACCACTATGCTACCGTAGACTGGTAGTGTGTCTACCAGTATCGGAGTGAGCTCAGGAGTGATGACTGTTGTTTACCACTCCGATCTCATGTTTGACAGCGGGGTTAGCTCCTCGGCCTGAGACAAGTGGAGGTACAGTCTTGTTCCCACACACTCATGGGACAATTGCGAGGATCCTCGATTTTTGGCGTGTTTTGATACAAAAATTTTTAAACGTCAACTCTACCGATGGGACAGCATAAACACAAAAACACCTTGCATTCATTGTAAGAAGGGACCGTGAAAAAGGACTCTAAAATAGAAAGTTTTTTTTTCCCGACAACCGTTTCACCTTAGCATTCTTCTTTGGTAAATTGGTCTGGAAGCTTTTGCTATGGTGTCACTTCGAATCTTTTGGAGTAAACATATCAGCTACAGTGCTTGCTTAGCGACATAGGTTTTTTTACGTATGATTACGTCTTTCGGTAACATATTGGGGTTGCAATTTCGAAAAAACCAAAATCGACCGCATTACGAAAAGTGTTTACGTGTTTACCACATATAACTCTGTCAATAGCGGATGGATTTTAATTATAAACAAACCAATCGATTAGAAATTTTGCTACAAATCTGAACATTGAACAATTTATTAATTTTCAATAGGTCGCTATTGAAAACAGGCCTGATATTACTAGGAACTTTAACTAATGATAATTGAAATTCAAAAGAACTAAAGTTGAAAAGACGCATCTGTGTCACTCGATAAGTAATACATGTAAACCACACAAATACAAGAAACAAAGACCATTTAAATTAAAAGGGGGGGGGGGGGGTACCCAGACAACCAGAAGTCGTATAAGATTGTATATATTACATCGTATAAAATATGAGTTTAAATCACTATCGCATATCTGTATACGCTATGTACGGTCGATGTGTAAAATTCATCGCATATTATGTTTTTTTGCGAACTTATTACGACAAATAAGCCAGACTCGCATATATATATACGCACGATCCCATATTATGTTCGTTTAAAGTCGTTAATATTTCACACAACGATCAATATGCATGCATTAGCCATATTATCCATATTACATCGTATTATATATGGTACACATCGTATAAAGTGTTACCTCAAACACTATTTACGATTTAAATTATGATAACAATATAATGTACATCATATGCATAAACCAAGTCAGTTCATGTTGATTTTAAATCGTATGTAATATGAATTTTACTCGTAAGGATAAAATTAATGCACAATATCAAAATTATTAAAGCTTGAGTGTTTTCATTAAGATCAGCAAGTATTAATAAAAAAAATGCGTGATTATTTGACAAAAAGGAGAATAGTTAAGGCTCGAAAGAGCGGAACCTATAGCCGACTGCTTCAGCGATATAGAAAGAAGTGGAAACTTTCTAGAAACAACAACCCAGATCCTAGCGAACAGATAAAACGAGCCATAGTGCATCCTGATGAATTTCTGCCTGAGATTCAGAAACATATGATTCCCGAGACATTACCTATCAACGATTCCAGTCTGTGTTGGAAATCCGTAAGCTTAAACGTATCTAATATTGCTTCAATTTACAATCATACATTTTCAGCTGGTCGTCAATATCTTCTTGTTGAACTCCGCAGCTGGTCTGTTGAGTTCTACATTACTCAGGCTGCATTGAAATCTCTTGTAGGGATTCTCAAATCCAACCTAGGTTTCAATCTGCCGTGTGATGCCCGCACCATCATGAGAACTCCAAGAAACTTGAACACAATTGAAATGGGAGAGAATGAACGATATTGGCATCAGGGTGTTGAGAATTGCCTACGAAAAGCTTTGGAACAGCTTGATCGACGATTATCAATATCTTTGAATTTTAACATCGACGGTTTGCCAATTCACAAAAGCAGCCTTAAAAACTTCTGGCCAATCCTGTGTAATATTCACGAATTGCCCCACATATCTCCTATGGCAATAGGAATATTTTATGGAACCAGCAAGCCAAAAAACGCAACTGAGTTTCTAAATCCGTTTATAGACGAGCTTTTGCCAATTCTAGAAACAGGATTGATGATAAATGGATACCAGGTTACGGTACAAGTGCGTTGTTTTGTGTGCGATTCTCCTGCCCGATCATTCATCAAGGGAGTGATGAATTTTAATGGTATACATGGCTGTCTCAAATATACAACCAAAGGTAAATTTTGTCACAAATTGATGCACAACCTCGAACTAATGAGAATTTAGAAACAAAGAGTATCCTGAACATCAAAAGAGCGATACACCTTTGCTCCGTTTACCTATTGATATGATTGAGGATATAATTGTCGCCGACGCACTTCATCTTTTGGAATTGGGTGTAATGCGGAAGTTACTGAATGGATGGTGTACGGGATCTATGACGAAGCGAGCAAAGTGGAGTACTGTAGAAAAGGCTGAAATAATTAATATACTCGTAAGAATTCGTTTTCCTAAAGAAATTCACCGTCGAATGCGTTCATTAGAGCATGTTTCCCTATGGAAAGGCTTAGAATATCGCAATTTTCTGAATTACGTTGGTTTGGTTCTACTTAAAGACTATTTACCAGAAAAGTACTAGGGGAATTTACGTATTCTCGTCAATCTAAGCAGCGTCTTCATTTCTACTAGCATTTTCTCAGCGTCACGCACATATATGGTGTGTCTGTTTGTTTACATTCATCTGCTGCTTGCTTCTCTATCCATTCCAATCGACAGAATTTTTCAAAACGTTTTGAAAGCGTTTTTACAACGCTCCAAACTTCTCAGGTGAGTGTGTCTATTGTCGGCAGCCTCTTTTTCTTCGGCAACCTTCCCATTAGAACTGCGTGTTAACCAGCTGTTCTATTATCGGCAACTCGAAATCAACCCCATTTTGTAGTGCGTATGCTTTATTTGAAGAAAAATGTAGCATTACTGGATTGCTCGATCGTTCAAATATAATCAGATTGAAGCTGAAAGGCTAAACAATCGTTTGGACACATTCAGGGAAGTGCGTTGATGGGAAAACATAGTGAAATTAACGTTTAAATTTTGATTGCCGAAAACAGTCAATGGGTGCCGAAGCCAACATTTACCCTATCAACATTTCGTGTTTTTGTTTTGTGTCGTTAGAATTTGTTCTGTTGTAATGTAGCTTCCTTCCGGTTGCAAGGGAACTGTTCAACGATTTTGTAAAAGATTATAAGGATTTGTATGGTATAGAATATATCACTAGTAACGTTCATAATCTCTGTCATGTAGTGGACGAAGTAGAGAGGTTTGGACTGTCTACCCTATCTGCTAACCCATTTGAAAATTATCTTCATTCACTCAAAAAAATGCTTCATACTGGACCGCTACCTTTAAATCAAATTGCAAACCGTTTAACTGAACTTAGTAGAGGCCTCGAAACATATTAGAAATGCTTGTCAAGTGAGTACTAGTACTAGAACCATCCGGTCAGTCGAAAAAACAGAAACGAAGGTGACAATAACTCTAACAGATTTTACTTTGAGCACTAACTTCGAAGATAAATGGATTCTTACCAAAGATCTTACAATACTGTGCATGGAAAAATGCTATACCAAACAATTCTGGCTGGAAAATTCAAGGTCGTTCCATACTTCTTAAATATGACTTTTTCAGTAAACCATTTAAATCATCATTTATTCATATTGTTGCTGCCAGAGAAGAGAAAAACAATTATTCTAAAGAGCAAGATTACGATTTAGATTGTATAATGCGCAAATTAGTTGCTATTCGAAGAAAAAGCGAAATTGTATTTGTACCTCTCATTCATACTGTAAAATAAAAATTGAAACTGTGGTCGGTCATTCAGTCCACATTTTATTTGAATATCTTTGTTTTTTGTCTTATTCTGATACCTATATCGTAAAAATAACAATAACAATAAAAGAAAGCAAGTGACTTAACATGTTTAACCAAAAAATATCCGTCGAAATACGAATAATAAATTCAAACATCAGCGAGTCCAGCAAACTCTTGCGACTCATCTTCAGCGGTGCTCATTGAAGTGTTAGCCGGTTCAGATTTATCCTCAACATCATCCGACCCATCTTCATTAGAATCAGTGGTGGCATTATCGGTTTGTACACTATCCCCGTCATCATCCTTGCCATTGACATCTTCAGCTTCATTTTCATCATCATTGGCTTTTTTATCCCGTTTTTGGCGGCATGTAGGCTTCCGAAGCTGCTTACTTGTGGATCGTGCTTTAGAGTAACGGAAAAGTTTGTCCTTACAGAAAGACTCCAATTTTTAATCGTGTAAAATGGGTCACCAACGCGAACTATTTTCAGAAGCAGTTGAAGGACATTAGCGAATTCACGGAAACCCCGTTTTGATTTATTTCCTCTGTTGATGAATGTCCAGGTAAAGTTGTTCCAAAATGCTCGGGTGAACAAACAGTTTACGATTAAGTAACATGCCGAATCGCCTCTTTCCGAGTAGGTATCTAGAGCAATTATTTTTGAGAAATATTTGACCTGTAAGATACGCTTTGATTTAGACCTCTCTGATAGATATGTTGCGTTGGATATTATTCTGGAAACAATGCTAATTCAAAGAAAAATTAATATATGTCGTCAGATTATTTGATAACCGCGTTATAAGCTAAACTTACGTAATCGTTGAATACATCTACGTTCGCTAAAAGTTTGTTGAAATTCATTACATCTTTCTCATCGTTAATGAGGTTGTGCTCCTCAACTGACTTCCCTTCCTGTGCCTGTGGCGTACCAGATCAACCCTATTGGTCATATCCAACATTGTGAGAAAACGAGTAAGATTTTTATCGAAACAATCTTCTACTGCTCTTCGAACACCTGTGTGGATTGAACCGATTATATCATGCTTCATTTGTTCCATTTCTGTCTTCAATTTGGCCATTTCAGATTTCACCGATTCTATCTCGAGTTTAAATTCATCGCGCGAAATCATATTTCCTGAAAACATGTAAATGGTTAAGGGCCTATTCAAGTTAGGAATATGGGGTGACGTATCACTTCGTCGTATACAAATAAACTAATACTGTGGGCATAGGCATCATACGACGAAGTAAAGGGTGATACGGTCAAAATTTGGTCAAGGGAAAACGCGTGTAAATCGGTGAAATCGTTTATTTAAAAAATCAAATTAAATTTCTTTTTCAAGTTCAATTAGTATAAAATTCAGGAAAAATATTCAGTTAGGCTTCCGCTTTTCCAAATCTGAAATGCCGGGCCTTACGCTTGACCCCTGCCATCAGATTTTGTACAGCCACCTTGTCCACCTTCTTCGCCGCAGAAAGCCAGTTTGCCTTGAACTGCTGCTCGCCCTTAGCAGTTTTTTTGGTCTTCTTTAGGTTCCGCTTGACAATAGCCCAGTATTTCTCAATTGGGCGGAGCTCTGGCGTGTTGGGAGGGTTCTTGTCCTTGGGAACCACCTGCACGTTGTTGGCGGCGTACCACTCCATGGCCTTTTTACCGTAATGGCAAGATGCCAAATCCGGCCAAAAAAGTACGGAACAACCGTGTATCTTCAGGAAAGGCAGCAGACGTTTATTCAACCACTCTTTCACGTAAATTTCTTGGTTGACAGTCCCGGAAGCTATGAAAATGCTGCTTTTCAAGCCACAGGTACAGATGGCTTGCCAAACCAGATATTTCTTTGCGAACTTTGACAGTTTCATGTGCTTGAAAACATCTGCTACCTTTCCCCTTCCTTTTGCCGTATAAAAATCCTGTCCCGGAAGCTGCTTGTAGTCGGCTTTGACGTAGGTTTCGTCGTCCATTACCACGCAGTCAAACTTCGTCAGCATCGTCGTGTACAGCCTCCGGGATCGCGCTTTGGCCGTCGTATTTTGTTTATCATCGCGATTTGGAGTCACTACCTTCTTGTAAGTCGATAGTCCGGCTCGTTTTTTGGCTCGATGCACGGTTGTAGACGATACACCCAGCTTATTTGCGGCATCTCGGAGAGAGAGGTTAGGGTTTCGCTTGAAACTACCGGCAACTCTCTTTGTCGTCTCAGCGGCTTCCGGTTTTCGATTTCCCCCCGATCCAGACTTCCTGGCTGTCGACAAACGTTCCCCAAACACTTTAATTACTTTTGTAACGGTTGATTTGGCAACTTTTAGCGATTTTGCCAACTTTGCGTGCGAGTAGCTCGGATTTTCGCGATGCGCGAGCAAAATTTTGATACGCTGCTCTTCTTGCTTGGACGGCATTTTGACAACTGAAGAGTGAATTCCAAAATCAAAATAGGAGCAACATTCTACACACACACACCTTCAAAATGAGGGGTGTTCAGGTTTTTTAAATGCAAAATTGAAAGAAATACGTCAAGTTGATATTGACCAAATTTTGACCGTATAACCCTTTAGCATGGAACCATAGACGATAAACCTGGATTAACAATAGAAAAGGGCCCATCAACATTTGTAAACAAACCGTTCTAAAGCCCTTTCCTCTCAAAGCGAAGATCACCTACGCAAACCGACACCATAAACGTTTAGGAGAAACTTTCCCCAGTCTATGTTTAACAATATGGCAATTCATTTGATTTCATACCTGGTGCGTTGATGGCTCCGGAGTCCGGAGTCATTTGTAGTGTCTGTTTTTATCATTTACTATCACATGCAAGGAGTATCGCTTCCACCCAGTGTCGATGAATTGTGTTTGTTTTGAACATCTTCGTAGTTACGAAACGAGCGAAATGAACAAATGAGTTTATTATACATCAACGAATACGCGTTTATTGATAATCACCAGAGCTCAATTATCAAACCCAAAATTGTCAAAATCAGAAGTGATCCTCAAAAGCAAAATAATCAACGACATTTTGGGCAAAATGATTATTTTGAATATTGTCGACCACACTGCCTAAATCATCGATATTATCATCAGATCAGCTTGAGGCAATAATTTGCCGTCGACTTATGTCTAAAAACCACGTTCTTCAGCGCTATATTTGTTTAAAATTAAAATAATCATTTTGCATTTGATCCTCAATATCATCCCGACAAAGATGAAGACGAATATCAATATTTACAACAACAGAGGCGATAATGAGAATCCAGTCACGAATGAAGAAAAACAAATGTTATTTTTGATACTCAGAGGTTGCCTAGATCAAGGGAATTTGTTTATATCAAAATTGAAATTCATGCAGGTAGTTGGTCTACCTGTTAAGGTTTTCTTTATTTTCAGCTAAATTGAGTGTAGAAGAAAGGATTTCTATCAGCACTGGTCATTTGTAGATGGATTGATGTAGACGATGCCGTCATCACTTACGAAAATAGATTGGTGTTGTTCCTGATTATGAGTCAGTTCAAGCAGGTCTGCTGGTATCAGATCTGCATCTATTAAAAACATGAAATTAATAAAGCGTTTACTTATGGGTTATATTTTTTCACCTTCCGGGAATGAATTGTTTCGCTTTTCTGAAATGGCGTTTGCCGGATGTGATGCAACGAAGTCAAATGGATGCGATGGCATTCCTAGCGATTTTACCGATGGACCCGGTACCTCATCCTGAGTTCCAAGAGCTCGTTCCTGATACGGTCGTTCTTGAGGCCGACTTGATGCTATCCCGGTAGCATTGTTCTGTGGTGATTGCAACAATACACCCTGTCCTACGTCCGGAACTGCTGGATTCTGTTCCTGATATGACAACCCGTTTGAACTAAACTGAACTGCTGTGTAAACCAGTAGCCATACTCCTGATTATCTTGTTGTAATCCCTAGATCTTTGCGAAGTAGCTGATTTCGTTTTGCAATTCTTTAGTAGTTTCCTTTTGGCATCGATGTCTGATATGTCATGTTTAAGAAGCTCTTGGGCGGCTGCTTCTGCTACTTTCAGGCTTTTATATTTACGAGAAGTAATTACCGGTATTTTCTTTGTGGCACCGTGGAAATCAATACCATTCGTCCGAATTTTATCTAGTTTTTCGTTTGATGACAGCTTGGGCCACATTAGGTAACCAATGTTGAGATGGCAACCACTGCACCTTTGGTGCCCCTCTTTTTCCTACACCACTGTAGTTTCTTTTGCTGGTGTTCATTATTCATTTTTCATCACTTGTAAACAAAACACGAGAGAATACACATTAACCTTTTTATCGCTTCTTGTAAATCGCGTTGTTAATCGTTTTATTCCTCCTGGTCCATCCGAAACCCTCTTTAGGTTGTGGGCCCAGGTCGCTTCGGAAGTGTCGGGAACCGAGTAAAGTGTAACGGTGTTACGATGGTGGAGGAAATACAGAACGATCGGTATCATCTGGCGTTGTTCGACGGAAGCAATTATTCGGCGTGGAAATTCCGCGTGACGGTGCTACTTGAGGAGTACGACTTGCTCAACTGCGTCGAGCGGGAGTTGGCTGATATTGCTGAAATCAAAGAAGAAGCCGGTGATAATGCAGAAGTGAAGAAGCAGAAGGCGGCCGCCCGTGAGAAACGGGCCAAGCAGGAGAAGAAGTGTAAATCTCTCCTGATATCGAGGATCCACGACTCCCAGCTGGAGTATGTCCAGGACAAGCGTACCCCCAAGGAGGTTTGGGACGCGCTGAAGAGAGTGTTCGAGCGGAAGAGCATTGCCAGCCGGATGCACATCAAATGGAAGATACTTGGTATGCGTTTCGAAGGTGGGCAACTCCAAGAGCATTTCTTGCGGTTCGATAGACTGGTTCGGGAGTACCGCGGCACAGGTGCTGTGATGGATGATTTGGACGTAGTGTGCCACTTGTTACTGACGCTTGGACCGAATTTCGCTACTGTTGTGACTGCTCTTGAGACGATGCCGGAGGACAATCTGACGATGGAGTTCGTCAAGTGCCGGCTGTTGGACGAAGAGACCAAGCAGAAGGGAGCAGATATGGAATTGTTTACCGCGAAAAGTGATACTGCGGCGTTTTCCGGTACGAAGTCGGGAGTGAAGCAACCGAAGAAACTGAAGTGGTTCTATTGTAAGAAGGAAGGCCACAAGATGGCCGAGTGTCCGGAAAAGAAGAAGAAGAGTTCCGGTCCGAGTGGTCACCAGAAAACGAAGGCGAACGTTGCGGAAAGCTCCGACCGAAATGGTGTCAGTTTTGTTGGCGTGAGTGGCGGGATGGAACCGCAGAAGACAAGGTGGTTCATTGATTCCGGTGCGTCTGACCACCTAGTGCGCGACCGGGAGTTATTTTCCGAGCTACGTCCGTTGAAGAAGCCGGTAGAGATCGCTGTGGCCAAGGACGGCGAATCGATCGTCGCGAAACAGTCCGGTACGGTGAAAGTGGTATCGGTGGTGGACGGGAAGTCGATCGATTGCACTGTCAACGATGTGCTGTACGTTCCGCAGCTACGGTGCAATTTGTTCTCCGTGTTGAAGGTGGAAAAAGCTGGCATGCGGGTAGTGTTCGAAGACGGCAAAGCTAAAATCTTCAACAACTCCGAACTGGTAGCTTGTGGTGCGCGCCGGGACAAGCTTTATGAACTGGATTTTTACTCGTTGGACCAAAGTGCGTGTGAGACATCGTTGCTTTCGTGCGGTCGAATCAGCAAAGACTTCAAGTTGTGGCACCGCCGGTTCGGCCACATCAGTAAGAAGAATCTCAAAGTTCTTGCTCGGAACGGATCGGTAGTGGGTTTAAAACTGAACCCGGATAAGAAAAGTGACATGATCGTGTGTGGACCCTGTGTCGAAGGGAAGCAAACCCGGCAACCGTTTTCGTCGCGCGGTGAAAAGCGTTCGTCGCGAGTGCTCGAGCTGGTCCACTCGGACGTATGTGGACCGGTCACGCCAGCAGGGCTGTATGGATCGAAATACTTCGTGACCTTCATCGACGACTGGAGCCGGATATTTCGAAACTTCGAGTATTCGGATGTCGAGTGTTTACTCACATTCCGAAAGAGCTGCGGAGGAAATTGGATCCGAAATCGTGGCAAGGCATCTTAGTTGGCTACTCTCCGAATGGCTATCGGGTATGGGACCCAAAGAAGGAAGCAATCGTTGTGGCTCGAGACGTGGTGTTTGTGGAGACCGAAGCACCATCGAAGGTTGATGGCCGGACCAAGGGCCGGGCAAACCCCGAGGGCGAATTCTCGTTTTTGCCTCGCAGCCAGAACGAAGAACTGGATGAGGATCTGGAAAGTCGGAATGCTGAAACGGATGAAGAAGAATCGGATGAAGAAGGATCGGATGATGAATTCGGAAGCTTTTCGGAAGATCCAGCTGAGGAAGATGCGAATTCGAATGCAGAAGCAGAGCCGGTGGAGGAGTCTACGCCAGTTGATGGAAATCGGCCGGTACGTAACCGGCAACCACCGAAATGGCACGACGATTTCGATGTCGAGTACGCGGGATTCGCATTGAGTGCTTTGAACTATATCGATAATATTCCGAGCACGATTGCTGATCTGCGGAAGCGCGAAGACTGGGGTCGCTGGAAGGAGGCGATTGAAGATGAGATGGATTCGTTGAAGCGCAACAACACCTGGACGCTGACGCGACTTCCTGAAGGCCGAACTGCGATTACCTGCAAATGGGTCTTTCGAGTGAAGCATGGAAGCGGCGAAGCGGGCGACCGGTACAAGGCCAGACTCGTGGCTAGGGGCTTTAGCCAGAAGAGAGGGTTCGACTATTCCGATACGTATTCTTCAGTGGCGAAGCTGGATACCCTTCGAGCTATTTTGGTCTTGGCGAATAAGGAACGCATGCATCTACACCAAATGGATGTCAAGACTGCGTTCTTGAACGGAGAACTCAACGAGGAGATTTACATGGCTCAGCCAGATGGGTTTGAGCAGGGGAAAGGCCTCGTTTGTCGTCTTAATCGTTCCTTGTATGGCTTGAAGCAAGCGTCCCGCGCGTGGAATGAACGGTTCCACACATTCATAGTGAAGATGGGTTTCGTCCGCAGCGAGAACGACCAGTGTCTTTACGTACCAGGCTGATATTATGACGAAGGGACTTCCGCCCTCACCATTCAAGCATCTACGATCGTTGCTAGGACTAGGACGATGCTGTGGTTGAGCAGGGGTGTTGAGATGGCAACCACTGCACCTTTGGTGCCCCTCTTTTTCTTACACCACTGTAGTTTCTTTTGCTGGTGTTCATTATTCATTTTTCATCACTTGTAAACAAAACACGAGAGAATACACATTAACCTTTTTACCGCTTCTTGTAAATCGCGTTGTTAATCGTTTTATTCCTCATGGTCCGAAACCCTCTTTAACCAACACGTACTCACGGAGCAGGAACCGCTAGCACACGCAGCGGCTGCTTCTCAAAGAACTGTACCACAGAAAACATCTTGGGGAAAATTGAATATTATTCTTACCAATTCGACAATAATTCATTGTATTATACTATTATGAAGTTAATTTCGATAGTTAATAGCAATTCCGAGCAGTTATTTTGACACTATGATACACTAAATGTTTGGACAAACAGAACGACGAGACGAACGTGAACGCGAATGTAAACAACAATGGCGGCATACAGAAAGTTCCTCGTATAGGTATACACTAAAGAGCCTAAATTTATAAAGAGGCGACATGTCAAAATTGGAACAATCGATTGTCTGTCAAAGTCATAGGAAAAGTCATTCCAATCGAGCAGAAGACCTGTCAAATGGATAAGATGTCGTCTCTTTATGAATTCAGGCTCTTTAGTATACACATTATATCGTGCATGTCATAGCTAAAAACAAGTACATTCGATATTTAGGATGTGCACACCAAATTTCTTAAATTTTGTTCGGTACTTTTTTTTTTGCTGCATTCGTTCTGTAAAATTTATGTTTTACCGAAAGTTTTGTAGAATGTGTTGTTTTACCATCTTTCCGTAATGAAAAATAATGAATTTCTGTAATTTACAGAAGTTTACCGAAAACTCCAAATAAAAATTGCTGATCGAAACTGTAAATGCCTTCAATGCTGCAAAACTGTAAAAAGTTTGCAAATTCTTTACTGTCAACCGAGCTGTCATCATCCAACAATGCGGCCATTTAGGTAGAGCGTTGTCCAGTTCTCCGGCGTGAATAGTAAGTACTTAACTTTTTTTTTTACATATTCCGTATAATCTACACTGAACGGAACATTATTTCACTACTAATTTTCATTTAGGCGAACCGCTTCCAGTTATTGATGCTAACTGCATAAGCAACATAATGTCCTCCTCAGCTGAAAGAAAAAACCAAATTGTGCGCATGTTTGCATCAGACCAAGTTTACCGTCGATAACTTTGTCCGCCCTAATAAAAAATAACCATAAACGAACGATAACCCAAATCATTGAACTATTCCACAAATGGTTTGGATGATACCCAGAACACGTCGTTAAGCAAATTAACCATACAATTTTTATTAGGGCGGGTTCTCAGCTGAATTCAATTGAAAATAAATTATTTTTCTGAGTAAAATGAATCATTCGAAATATTTTATTATCAAAAACACAAAAAAACTGTAAAAAACAAAACGTTCGGTAACGTTAACATTACGTTACGGAACGGTATTGTAAACATTACCAATTATATAGCAAAATTTACAATGCGGAATTCGGTAAATTTTGACAGTTCAAGCGGAAAGATAAATTTACTGAATGTACGGTAAAACAACAAAAAATTACCGAACCGATTACCGAACGTTCTGCTGTTCCATATTCGGTAAAAAATTACAGTAAACTGTAAAAAAAATCTTAGTGTGTGGTGCAGTGTACTGGATGCCGTTTATCAACATGAAAATTCGTTGTTCGAGGCTGAGCCGGGGGTGATGGTAATAATTTATAAATGATAATAAATGTAAATTGATGAGAATTTGTCAGATCAATTCAAAGGATGGGAAATCTGCTATTTATAATAGGGTTTGTGCTATGAGATAATATTTTTTTTTAATTTCAAATAAACTATACAGATCAAGTCGCATAGAATACCAAATAATATCATAACAATATACATCGGAAATCGTGAATTATGGTTAAAGTAATCACTGAGCAGAAACATCGTCGTAATTGAACCCATTTTACTTCGCAAATAATAATATAACAAGTCGTACTGTGGCATGAGCTTAGTTGCAAATGTGAAGTTTTTAAGTCGCATAAAATAATGAAAAACGTCGTAACAATACGCATAAAAAATATCAGACAAGTAATGAAATAACTCGCAAGAAAGCCTGTGAAGTCGTATATATTTAGTTTTTAAATCGTTGTCGTTTTCTAATTATCAGGCACTGCACGTATATCGCCTCCACTTTTATACGTATAAGGACTTTTTTTTTTAATTATATGCGACTTAACATGAGGGAATATACACATGTATATCACGGCCATAAATTGTGATATCCATGTAAAATGGTTTACTGGGTACCCCTCACCATTCCTCTCCAACAGGGGAGCTTGGTAAAGAGAGATGATGAAACCGATTTGTACCTTCCTAAAGTTGTCCTTGCTCGTTTTCTACTCTTTATATGTAATTTTCACACTGCCGTACTCTAACGGAACTATCAATTCTATACTTTCATCTCCTCATCTATCGTATTAAAATTACCACTTTAGTCTTTTATTTGAAATTAGCATCTTCAACTATGAAAGTTAATGCTTTTCCGTTGATACTGAATCCACACCCGTTCAAACCACACCCAAATTCGAAATGCACCAATACCAACAAGCATTGCAAATTATAAAAAATGGAAAGTATTGCAATTTTGAACTTATTCGTAAACACAATATTATTGTATAGTTAGAATAATTCTACTACTGAAATGACAACTTCAATTCCAAGATTCCAAGTTCAGGGTAGTCCTATTAATGCTCAGGGAAGTCTTGTCGTAGTTCAAGGAAGGCCTGCCGAACTTCAGCGAAGTCCTGATGAAGCTCAGGGAAGCCCTGCCGAAAGTTCTGCCGAAGTTCAGTATAAGTCTTGCTGAAGTTCAGGGAAGTTCTGCGGAAATTAAGAGCACTTCTGTTGAAGTTCAGGGAAGTTCTGCCGATGTTCAGGAAAGTTTTTCCGAACTATAGGGAAGTCCTACCAATGTTCAGAGAACTCCTGCCGAAGTTCAGAGAAGTTCCCGAAATTCAGGAAAGTTCTGCTGAAGTTCAGGGAAATCCTGCCGAAATTCAGAGAAGTTCTGCTGAAGTTCATGGAAGTTCTGCCGAAGTTTAGGGAAGGGCTGCTGAAGTTCAGGGAAGTTCTTTTATTTCAATTCTTGGAAATTAGGGAAGTCCTGATGAAGTTCAGGAAACTCATGCCGAAGTTCAGGGAAGGCCTGCCGAACATCATTGAAGTCCTGCCGTAGTTCAGGGACGGCCTGTCAAAGTTCAGGGAACTCCTGCTGAAGTTCAGCGAAGTCCTGTCGAAGTTCAGAGAATTTCTGCCGAAGTTCAGGGAAGTTCTGCCGAAGTTCAGAGAAGTTATGCCGAAGTTCGTGGAATTATCTAATTATCTTTAAAAATACCAATATGTATCAGAATACCTTCATCAAAAAGGCGGAAATTTGCACATAATATCATGAAATACTTGTGAAACTACTTCTGAAAATCGAGGATCATATTTTTTTCCTGTATTTGTTTTCCGTTGATCTTGTTTTCCGTGCTGAGCACCAATGATTCCGACGCCAGGGAGTCAGCTCCCACACCTGGACCTTACGTATTGACCCATCAACTCATGAGCCGGGGACCAACGGCTTTACTTCCCTTCAGAGATGGTATACCTCAGAACATCCCGGTGCCGTCAACTGGGATTGAACTCAGGCCTGCTGGGGTGAAAGATGATCACGCTTACTACTACACAACCGGCGCAACCCAGGATAAATTTGATTTAAACAATATTTTATTTAGCAATGGAAAAGGTGGGTGATTTCATAAATAGTATAATTTATCTAATTATCTTTAAAAATGTCCGGATATAACAGAATACCTTCATCAAAAAGAACAAGATATACTCAAATACTTGTGAAACAACTTGATAAATTTGATGATCAAATTGGTATGAAAAATATTTTATTGATCAATGGCAAAGGTGGATGATTTCTACAATATTTGAAGAAATCTAATTAATTATCTAATTATCTTTAAAAATACCAAGATATAACAGAATACCTTCATCAAATAGGCTGAAATTTTTGCAGAATATCCTCAAATACTTGTGAAACAACATGTGAAAATTGAGGGACCTTTTGAGTTGAAAAATATTTCATTTAGCAATGGCAAATAGTTCCATTTATCTTTAAAAATATCCAGATATATCAGAAAACCTCCATCAAATAGGCTGAAACATTCACAGAGTATCCTTCAATTAGCTTACACATACACACACTTGAATTGATTTTATTATTTCACAAATACACGCGTTTCCAACATGACTTAAAAATATTCTCAATTTAGAAATATATTTACTATTTATTTTCAAGCACTTTCATAATGCAGTTCTTGCGATAACGCAGAGATTACATTGCCGAATAGCATCCGTTTTCAATTATCGATAATTTTCGCAAAATATTTCGAATTGAAATACCAAAAGATATCTTACAATATATAACGTAACTGTCACTTTTGATTTCCATCGCTGATTTTTCATAAACGATCATTCAAACAAGCAAATTAATAACAACATTGGACAGTTAAACAGTCAAAAGTGACAGTTAAGTTATATCGAGGTATACCTGTATTGCGAAAGTAAAACGTCACGCGCGAGCTTGATCCTGCTGAGGGTGCTGTTGGTTTTTCTTGCTAATTCATTCATGGATCGCCCCGTCGTGTGGCTTTTTTCACTCTTCTATTTTGTGCGAGGGTTCCAAATCACATTGTACTTCAACCTGGAGCATGCTTACGCACAAATACACTCGAAAAATTCCACACGCCATCATCATGTTTCTCACACTTAATTTTGCGCTTATTGTGAAACACATCCATTTCATGTGTGAATCTTATGCTATGAACCATGCCTGAACACTATGGATTTGAATTGTGACACACTTGGATTCTATGTGTCTCATATGGTGATATCAATAGCTTTGCACACCATAGTTCAATATTCTACAATATTCTACTTTATCGACTTCTACTTAACCGACTCGAAAAATTGAAACGACAAATATATAATCAAAACTGCCAGAGGCCAGAGCTTTCACATATCTTTTTAATGGGTCTGATTTGGGATTCGATCATGGACTGTTGGGGTGTGCTGCTGCCGGAGTCTTCTTTCTATCTCACTGTGCTAGGGTTGTTCTCATATAAGAGGCGGGTTAATAGGATAAAGTCACAACTCTTGTTTTCGATGTTTACCTTTCTGAGCAAGCAATGCACATCGTATTGAAATGCAAAACACTTGAAATCCATCTGTTTTGAACAGTAGCGTGATTCAATGTGCAATACACTTGAATAGAAAGTGAAAATTTTTCAACATTTCAAAGTTTGAAACACTCTAAATTAACGTGTATAACACATCGAACCATGGTGAAATACACTTAAAGTAAATGTGATTCTGCATTTAAAAAATCAAGTGTTTAAACACTTCGATCAAACGTGTGAAATTTTTTGAGTGTACATGCTGGGGGCGACCCCGGCGTAGTGGTTACCATCCATACCTCTCACGCCAAAGTCACGAGTTCAAATCTCACCCCCGGACAAGTCACGAATAACCCAAGAGTGTTAAAATGACTATAAAAAAAAAAAAAAAAACAAATACATGCAAAAGCCAGTTGATTGCTTATGTCGTTTTCGTTTTTGCGGTGTATCGCTGGTGTATGTAAGCAGGAATAAACGCGAGTCTTTCTCGGGAAAATATTTTTGATGATTCCTGGGGGACTGATGTAAGACTGAAGTAAGGTCTATAAATAAAAAAAATTCATAATATGAAAGCTCCAGGTGATGATGGAATTTTCTATATCCTCATCAAAAAACTCCCAGAGAGTACCTTGTCTTTCTTGGTAAAATTATTTAACAGATGTTTCAATTTGTCATACTTTCCTGATAAATGGAAAAATTCAAATTTTGAGGCCGGATAAAAATCCAGTTGAAGCGTCTAGCTACCGTCCAATAAGTTTGCTTTCTTCAATAAGTAAACTATTTGAAAAGATAATTTTAAATAGAATGATGCTTCACATCAATAAGAACTCAATTTTTGCAGATGAACAGTTTGGATTTCGCCATGGGCATTCAACTACTCATCAACTCTTAAGAGTTACCAATTTAATTCGTTCAAACAAATCTGAAGGCCACTCAACTGGAGTTGCTCTTCTAGACATAGAAAAAGCATTCGACAGTGTTTGGCATGAAGGTTTGATTGCTAAATTGAAAAAGATTAGTTTTCCACTTTATATTAACGGGCGGCAACTAAAATTTTGGAATTTTTTCTCAAGCTGTCAAAAAAAGACAAACATACTTGAAGAAGATCTGATTTATTGAAATTAAAGATACATTGTCCATTGTTGAATTAGTGAACATTTGAAAACGGTCCGTAATCGGATGTTCGGCGAAGCTTCCGTTTGATGTCGGAACAGGAGCGTTGTACGGCCTTCATGTCAACTTTGCGAATGCATCTCTTGATTCTACCAATCAACTGTTTGCAATTCGTGGCTCTCCAGTTATTTTTGTACACCAAGGAGCTCAAAACCCCGAAGAAATCTTCGATTGGGTGACACTGAGGCAGATTTGTCGGGTTGTGGTTTTTGGGTACAAATGGGATCGAATGGGTATTCAGGAACGATTGTGTTTTTTTTTTTTTGGCGTAATGCGATGACGCTTTATCCGGCCAAAACACGTATTGTCCATCAGCATGATGTTTTTACAGAAACGGGATCAAAATTTTCTTCAAACATTCGTTCTGGTACACATATTGATTGATTGCCAAACCAGAGGGCTTGAACCATGGCACGAGAAAGAGAACGAAGTCCTTTTGCGTCCATAATTTTGGCTGGTCTTCCACTACCTTGCTTGCGAGCAGTTGTTGGGGTTCTTAGGATATGGTAAACAGTCGAAGCCGCAAAATTTTCGCTTTTAAAATGTTGTACCGTATACTTTTTGCCGAGATTTCTGTGCAGTTCGTAGAACTGTACAACGCGCTCGCGAAATACTTCTTGTTTCGACGGCATTTTGAGCAAAACTGAGCAAGCATAAACAAAACAGAAAATACTAGCAGAAAGAGGAGAGAGAGAGCTAATACATACACACTCTTATTTCTCTCTGAGCTCGTTTGTTGTTGAGCAAAGAGGCCTCGAAAAAATTCCAAAATTTTAGTTGTCACCCGTTATGAAATTAGTTCAAAATTATTTAACTGACAGAACTCTAAAGGTAAATTATCAAAATTCCAAATTTAATCGACTACCTGTTAGAGCAGGAGTTCCTCAGGGTAGCATACTTGGGCCTATATTGTATAAAATTTTCACTTCGGAACTCCCTGATTTGCCTCAGGGTTGCCACACATCTTTGTTTGCTGATGACACAGGCATTTCCGCTAAAGGAAGAAGTCTTCGTGTTATTTGCAGCAGACTGCAGAAAACGAATAAACTTCTAATATTTAAACAAGTGTTTAGACCGGCCATGCTTTACGCTGTGCCAATATGGTCTAGTTGTTGCACTACCAGGAAAAAGCACTTCAAAGGATTTAGAACAAAGTTCTGAAGATGATTTTTAAGTTGCCTCCCTGGTACAGTTCTACCGAGATACATAGAATTTTGAATGCTGAGACTTTAGAACAAATGTCCAACAAAATAATTAATAATTTCAGGCAAAAATCCTTGCAATCCTCAATTACAACGATTAATTCCCTTTATACTTAGATAAAATTTAGTTTTAATCCTTGAAAAATTTCCTCCTGTCAAACCTCTTAACGGAATCCTTTATGAAGAGCTTTGAGTGGGTTGGTTTATGTCCTTTAAATTCCGTTATAATTGCTTATCTTTTGACAGATACGCGTATTTCGTCTACTACTTGCAGACTTCATCAATGCCAAGTACTGCCAAGTAGTGGTGTTCAGTACACAGGCATGGAAAATCATTTACATTCATTTCATGCATTCATTTACATTCATTTGCCTCTAACTTTTTTCATTAACAGCATTCCGCAAAATGATGTACAGATTTTTTATAGGTTTTGTTATTAGCTACAACTTTTGCTCATAAATCAAATCTGTATCTCTTATGCATCACGAACAAGAGCGGGCAGAACTTGTTACTGTTTTCCAGTGAATGTAAAATACATTCACTTAAAAATAGTAGTGGCTTCTGTTCGCTCTGGTTCATCATGCATAAGAGATCGGATTTGAGTTTTTAACAAAAGTTGTAGCTAATAACAAAGCCTACAAAAATTCAAAACAACGGCGCCGGTGGTGTAGTGGTAAGCGTGATTACCTCTAACCCCAGCAGGCCTGGGTTCAATCCCAGTCGGCGCCGCCGGGATGTTCTGAGGCATAACATCTCTGATCACGTCTTCCTTCGGATGGGAAGTAAAGCCGTTGGTCCCCGGTTCATGAGTTGATGGGTCGATAGGTAGGGTCCAGGTGTGGGGGCTGCCTTCCTGGCACGTCGGTAGCATTGGTGCTCAGCACGGAAAACAAGATCGACGGAAAAACAAACCAAAGGGAAAAAAAATTCAAAACATCATTTTGCGGGATTCTGTTGATGAAAAAAGTTAGGGACAAATAAATGTAAATGAATGCACGAAATGAATGCAAATGATTTTCCATGCCTGGTACTTGGCACTGATGAAGTCTGCAAGTAGTAGACGAAATACGCGTATCTGTCAAAATATAAGCCATTATAACAGAATTTAAAGGAAATAAACCAACCCACTCAACGCTCTTCATTTAGTTTTAGTAGGTCGTATGAATAAAAGCGTTTACTTTACTTTCCCCGTAAGAAAAGCACGGGAAAGTAAAGTAAACTCTTTTTATTCATACGGCCCAGTGTTTCGTTTTAGGATTTCAATTGTTATACTGACATGTTTAAAATACTGAATTGCCAAGGCAAAAACAATGAAAAAACATTTAGATATATATCATAACAATTAAAGCTGGTAAGTTACTGTAGTAACTGGAGTACTAAAATGAAATGTAGATAATATATTTTGAAATTGGAACAAATAAAAAGTAAAAAAAAAGCACGAGTCTTTGACAGCTCAACATTATTTGTTTGTAAACAAAGGTGCATCTTATATCTACACCCTAAATTATTTCGGTGTACGGCAGTGTAGCACCGGTGTAGCTACACCGCAAAAACGAAAACGACATTAGGAAAACAAAATATAATGCTTGAAATTGCGTTACAAAAACAATGGTTTGTATTGAAATAATGCATTTTACAGGTATGTTGTCTTCAGAGGAAATGTTTCTAACAATATTTTGAAACGATCTATGGGAGTGAAATATGACGTTTCGTACGAAATACTTGTGTAATTGATGAGAAAAGTTAGCAACCACTATAGAGATTGCTAAAGTATGATTGTGTCAGTGATTTGTTTTCATCGGGAAAATTTTCCTCTATGAAGTTTTTTTTCCGATGAAAACATTTTGCGTATACGTTTACGTAACGTAGCGTACGATAAACGTCAGCAATCTCTATGATTGTGGTCTAAAATTGAACTTAGAAAATGGCTTACAGAAAATTTAAACAATAAATCAATCTTGTAAAAATTACTAAGTTTAGTTCTTTAATTTTGCACGGAAGAGTTTTTTCGATTGAGCGCTGCGTTATTTTGTAAAAAATCGATGAAGTGAGTCATTCTAAACCGATTCACTTTCACCTTGAGGTAAAGATTTCTCCAGAACGCTAGAAAAAGCAAAAAATCTCGAATTTATAAATTTGATCACGAATATCTCGCGATTGGAAAATTTTAGCAAGAAATTCCTCCAATCAATTTTTGCTATTTTTTTATCTATTGAATAAACCATGAAAAAATTCCATGTGTTTTGTGCACGAAAATGTGTAACTTTGTCATCAGAAAACAAGGTGTTTCCATTATGGGAAGAGTGTTTTCCCTAACACAGTCGCCGAATATTGACACCACTGAGCATGCCAGACGGTATCTACCTTTATGTCTTTTGATGCAAATTTTAGACCCCTCCTATTTGTGCCGATTTTTGATCCTTAAAATTTGTCTTTGATCGGCTGTAAAAAAATCGAAATTAAATGATAGACGAAATCCGAACGATCGTGGACTGCACAAAATAGTACTGAACAGAAATCAAAACTCCCACTGCGTCCTAGCAAGAAGTACGGTCGACTTAGTTCGCGCTCCGCTATTTTAGAAGTTTTCTCGCTATTCGCTTGATTTAAATTGTCAGTTTTTTCTCGCTTAGAGTTCCCAGCTAAATAATTAACTAAAAGTGAGTTTTTTTCTGAGAAGAAAGTGTGTTTTCGGCATCATCGGAAGGAAAATTGTTTTTACGATTGCCAATTCGCCAACCATTTTGCGCACCATCGGTGCGTGGTAACGCATACCTGCACACGGATCATCGTCATCGAGTGTCAGCATCTGCCTCCGCATTTACACCGCTCATCTATCATCGTGTGTTCAGCTGAGTGGTAGTTTTTTTTGTGTATTGTGTCCGAGTGATTATCGTTTCAGTGGTAGAGCGTTTTTCGCTCCCACTAGTACGGCAAAATGGACATTTTGTCGCCAGACGAAATGGACGTTTTGTCGGAAGATGACACCACTTTGCCACGCGATGGCAAGAAGGGTCGAAAACGTACGTCATCTCTCCCTGGTTCATCGTCTCAGTCTGGCAAAGGACAGGCTCAGATAAACCCCCGATCGCGAGCCTATCCAGATGACTCGACTGGCCCATGGGTTGTCTACTTTCAGCCCAAAAACAAACTTTTGAATGTAATGCAAATTACTAATGATCTGACGAAGTGATACTCGGCCGTGACTGAAATCACGAAGGTTAGGCACAATAAACTTCGTGTCTCCGTCTCTAACCTGAAGCAGGCTAACGAGTTTGCTGCCTCCCAGCTCTTCAGGCAGCTCGAGTACAGAGTTTACATCCCAGCTCGTGATGTGGAGATCGAAGGTGTGGTCACCGAAGCGAGTCTGACCCCCGAGATCTTGGAGAAGCAGGCGGTTGGCCATTTCAAGAACCGTTTGCTTCCTCCGGTGAAGATACTGTATGTCCAAAAACTGGGCTCAGTATCTGTCAGCGAGGGTAAAAAGAGTTTTACCCCCACAGACTCGTTCCGTGTGACCTTTTCTGGTTCAGCCCTTCCTCACTACATCGAGCTGGGAAAACTTCGACTACCTGTGCGTTTGTTCGTTCCCCGGGTCATGAACTGCCAAAACTGTAAGCAGTTGGGACATACGGCCTCCCACTGTGGCAGCAAGGCACGCTGTTCCAAATGCGGAGAGAAGCATGGGGATGACACCTGTGCAGCTACCGCACCAAAATGCGTGTACTGCAACGGAACTCCTCATGGTATCTCGTCATGCCCGGTGTACAACCAACGCGGGGAGAAATTACAACGCTCACTTAAGGAACGTTCCCGGCAGTCTTTTGCAGAAATGCTTAAGACGGCCACGCCATCGACCAACGACAAAAATCCCTTTTCTCTTTTGTCAGATGACGAAACTGACTCTTACTTGGCTGAGGAGGGAACTTCTTTCTGTTTTTCATCACGGAAACGAAAACGCATCCGTTCGCGGAAAGTTGAGAATGAAGAACCCCAAATCAGCTTGCCCAAATCAAGGAGTGGTGGAAAAAAGGAAGTTTCTACTCCTCCTGGATTCAGAAGAACTGACTATACCCAGGATTTTCCACCTCTCCCGGGGACATCCAAAACCCCTGATGTCCCATTTTTAAGAACAGAAGCCCCTTCTTCATCTGGGTTGTTCTCATTTGATAAAATTGTGGACGATATTCTCAAGTACCTGAATATTTCTGATCCTCTCAAAAGCATTGTTCTGGCAATGCTTCCTACTGTGAAGACCCTCTTGAAGCAATTGACATTGAAGTGGCCCCTCATTGCAGCAATCATTTCCTTCGATGGATAATTTTCCAAACAAGGTCGGGGATTTGATCACTATTCTACAGTGGAATTGTCGAAGTCTTATTCCTAAATTAGACTCTTTTAAGTTTTTAGTTCACAATAATGATTGTGATGCAATTGCTCTTTGTGAAACTTGGCTCTCTTCAGATATCGATCTTCCTTTTTATGATTTTAACATTATTCGACTGGATCGTGAGGATTCGCGTGGAGGAGGGGTACTTTTGGGGATCAAAAAGTGCCATTCTTTCTATAGAGTGAATCTTCCACAATTTACAGGCATTGAAGTTGTCGCATGTCAGGCTATTATTAAAAGTAAGAGCCTTTGTATTGCTTCTGTTTATATTCCTCCTAGAGCCGTTGTTAATCGAAAACAACTTTCAGATATATGTTCAGTACTTCCTGCTCCACGGTTGATTATGGGAGATTTTAATTCCCACGGTACAGGCTGGGGGGAACTGTATGATGACAACCGTTCTACTATGATATATGACCTCTGTGACAACTTCAATATGACAATTCTTAACAATAAAGAAGTAACACGTTTGGCTGGTCCATCCTCAAATGGAAGTAAATTAGACCTCACACTTTGCTCTAACTCATTATCGTTGGATTGCACGTGGAATGTGATCCAAGATCCCCACGGTAGTGATCACTTGCCGATCAAAATTTCGATTGCCAGTGGGTTCAATCCGTCGGAATCCGTTAATGTCGCGTACGACCTCACCCGTAATATCGATTGGACAACGTTCAAGACCGCGATAGAGGAAGACGTGTCGTCGGTAGAAGGGCTTCCACCGTTGGAGGAATATAACTTCCTCTCCAATCTGATCTTGGACAGCGCGCTTCGAGCTCAAACTCGGCCGGTTCCTGGAACGTCTTTGCGTAGGAAACCTCCTTCCCCTTGGTGGGACCACCAATGCACTGAGGTTTATCGTAAAAAGTCCGACGCGTTTAAGCTTTTCCGGAAACGTGGAACACCCGTGTATTTCGAAGCGTACTCGGCTCTTGAACGCGAACTCAAGAGCCTCATCAAAGCCAAGAAACGCGGATACTGGCGGCAATTCGTAGACGAATTATCGCGCGAAACGTCGATGAATACGCTTTGGAACGCGGCGCGAAGGATGCGTAACCGGTCTTCGAACAACGAGAGCGAGGAGTACTCAGATCGTTGGATTCTCAAGTTCGCGCGAAAAGTATGTCCTGATTCCGTGCCGGCACAGATGATTCCTCGCGAAACGACGAATTCTGTAGACGAGATCAGCCAGCCTTTTTCAATGCTGGAACTCTCACTCGCGCTCCTTTCGTGTGGCAATTCGGCTCCGGGGGCTGATAGAATCAAGTTCAACTTGTTGAAGAACCTCCCAGACGTCGCTAAGAGGCGCATGTTGAACTTGTTTTGTCAGTTCCTGGAGCTCAATATTGTTCCGGATGATTGGAAGCAAGTGAGAGTTATAGCCATTAAAAAGCCTGGAAAACCCGCTTCAGTCGTATCGTCCCATCGCGATGTTATCGTGCATTCGAAAATTGTTGGAGAAAATGATCCTTTTTCGCTTGGACAAATGGGTTGAGACGAACCACCTACTCTCAGATACTCAATTTGGATTCCGTAGGGGCAAGGGAACGAACGACTGTCTCGCGTTGCTTTCCACTGAAATTCACTTGGCTTTTGCTAAAAAAGAGCAAATGGCTTCTGTATTCTTGGATATCAAGGGGGCTTTTGATTCAGTATCCGTTGAAGTCCTTTCAGACAAACTCCACGCTTGTGGCCTTTCTCCATTAATAAATAACTTTTTGTACAATTTGCTGTCAGAGAAACATATGAGCTTTTCTCATGGAAACTCTACAGCTTCTCGATTTAGTTACATGGGTCTCCCCCAGGGCTCATGTTTAGGCCCCCTTTTGTATAATTTCTACGTCAGAGAAATTGACAATTGTCTAAGTGACAACTGCACGTTGAGACAACTTGCAGATGACGGCGTAGTGTCTATGACAGGGCCCAAAGGGGTCGACCTGCAAGGACCCTTACAGGATACCTTAGACAATTTGTCTACTTGGGCTATTCAGCTAGGTATCGAATTCTCCACGGAGAAAACTGAGTTGGTCGTTTTTTCTAGGAAGCATAGCTCAGCACAACCAAAGCTTCAACTTTTGGGTAAACCGATCACTCATTCTATGTCCTTCAAATATCTTGGGGTCTGGTTCAATTCAAAATGCACCTGGAGATCCCACATTGAGTATCTGAGACGAAAATGCCAACAAAGGATCAATTTTCTCCGAACAATTACCGGAACGTGGTGGGGAGCCCATCCGCAAGATCTTCTAACGTTGTACCGGACAACGATTTTATCGGTTTTAGAATACGGTAGTTTTTGTTTCCAGTCGGCGGCTAAAACTCACATCATCAAACTGGAACGTATCCAGTATCGTTGTCTTCGTATCGCGTTAGGATGCATGCACTCGACTCATACGATGAGTCTAGAAGTGTTGGCGGGCATGTTGCCACTATCAGATCGGTTCTCGGAATTGTCCCTCAGGCTCCTCACCCGTTGCGAAGTTATGACCCCACTGGTAATCGAAAACTTTGAAAAGCTTCTTGAGCTGAACCCTCAAACTCGTTTTATGTCATTGTACTACGTGTACATAACACAGGATGTCAGCCCTTCACAGCATAATCCTAATCGTGTATGCTTCTCCGACTTCGGCAATTCAGTTAGTTTTGATTTATCTATGACGCGGGAGATTCGTGGGATCCCAGAACATCATCGTTCCATGATTGTTCCGTCAATTTACGCTGCAAAGTTTGGCCAAGTTGATTCTGCAAGATCGTTCTTCACAGATGGATCACTAATAGAGTCGTCCGCTGGTTTTGGTATTTTTAACGAATTTCATAGCGCCTCTCGAATGCTTCAAGCTCCTTGTTCCGTATATGTTGCTGAGCTGGCGGCAATACATTATACGCTAGAAACGATCGCCTCACTTGCACCAGATCATTATTTTATTTTTACGGATAGTCTCAGTTCTGTCGAGGCTATTCGCTCTATGAGGCCGGTAAAGCACTCCTCGTATTTTCTCATGAAAATACGAGAGCTTTTAAGTGCTTTATCTTTAAGATCTTTTGTCATCACCTTTGCATGGGTCCCATCTCATTGCTCGATTCCGGGCAATGAGATGGCTGACTCACTTGCTAAGGTGGGCGCTATGGAAGGCTGTTGAGTAGTTCAACGGGTAAAGGATTTCCGAAATAATTATTCTCGAACCGGAAACGAAATAAAAACGCACGATCCGGTTGCTTTTATGCGATGCGAGAGAATATAATTTTCCTGTCAATCATACAATAATTTCATTAATTTGTATATACATATAAGTGGGCATAATATTGGCAATTGATGTAAGTTTTGTTTACCTTCATATAGGTTTCGTTCTGGATTTAACTTTGCTTAACATTCACTTTCTCAATTATGTTTAGCCCTAGATGTAAGTGTAGGTGATAATTTTTTACTTACGTTTAGTATCCTTTCCAATATTTCCAGGGTAGTTTTAGCATTAATCATTTAGCTGTAAGTCCGGTAGCATAGAATTCTTGCCGGCCCAGTTTGTGGATGACAATGGATTCAATAGGCATGTAGGCTATCAACTTTATATAAAAAAACAATGTTAGCTATAATTAATCTTAATCACCTCAACACTGCTTACCAGTTCTAGCTTTAGTTCACTTTAGTAGTAGGGTAACCAACTTGAATTGGACCCCTACATATTTTGGACCCTTTTCATATATTTTCCTCGCTTACTGTCTATTTTCTTCAAATTCATCTGGGTTGATGTTGTAATTACATTCTTTCAATTACTTGCTATGTCTCAAGATCATTAGTTCACCTCAAATTGCTTACAATTGCTCAATTTATGCAGTTTTAGAAAATGTTAACGAAAAAGTTTCATGTTTCGACGTTTGTCAAGAGGAATCGGCGTTAGTGTACTTGTTTTAAATTTGGTCTAAAATATACAATTCAATGATTTTTTTTATCAAATCAGTTTATCTGACTTTGGAAGATGAATTTCACGTGTTTATAAAGATTTCAACTTAAGATTTTACTTTAAAAGTATTAAATAAAAAGTGTCCAAAAAAGATCGTAAAAAAATGTTACCAACTTATTTTGGACACTTATCAAATGAGAATCATCAAAAGAGCGACAAAAAAAATTCCGGTTGGTCGATCGTGCTATTATCTCTGATTTCTGATGGTAAGTAAATCAATCAAAATTATATGAATTCATTGTTTTTAAATATATTTCTTGTTTATCAGGCGATTCAAAATGGGAAAAACGGCAAAACACGTAGAGTGGTCCACTCTGAGTTTTCCTAGTTTTCCTAGTTCCTAGTTTTCCACAAAAGTTTTCCTATCTCCCAAACGCATTTAACTAAGGGGCTGTTCATAAACTACGTAGACGCTTTAGGGGGGTGGGAGCGCTTGGCAGATGTCTACGGTCCATACAATTTTTTAAATTTTGTGTTTGAGACTGTCTTCTACAGAAGGAGGGAGGGGGGGTTGAAATCTCTCAAAAACCGTCTACGTAGTTTATGAACAGCCCATACAAAAAACAATATGGACTGCAAGCATAGAGTCAGGTCTCCGTATTAAGATTTACTTGTGAATGATTTTTTTTTTATGGTATGATCAGTTGTTTCCTTATGTTATATTATATTTCCTCAGTTACTCGCGCCAACTTTTGTAACACGAGTACTAACGCGTTGTACTTTGTACAACAGTGTGAGTTTTCCATTTCCATTTTGCAGCCGAGCTACCAATCGATCTGAAACCAACGAGTATTCCTCAAAAAACTTGCTTTTAACTAAACAAGCTAAATATTTATTACAGTTAACCCCCAAAATATGCGGATAATAAAGAAAATGTAAATGGAAACCGCGTAAATGGTGTCCATACTACGAGGGTTCTGACTTAATTGGTTACAACATGGAATATCTCGAGATCCTGACCAGATAGAAAGTTACTGTCTTTGCCAAAGTAGTTCTAGAGATCATAGCCTTTTTGCTGGTGGACAGTAGTTCAAAATTTACTCACTACATAGCGCTAGTATACATGTGAAGTTCTCGCATGTGATATATCTCGAAATCCTGACCAGATAGAAAGTTACTGTCTTCGAAAAAGTTGTTCAGGAGTTCAAAGCCTATAGTTCAGAATTTTTTCACTATATGGTGCTAGTATATACGTGAAATTCTCATATAAAATATCTCGAAATCCTGATCATATAAAAAATTACTGTCTTGGGCAATATTGTTCAGGAAGTCAAGGCCTTTTTGCTGGTGGACTTAAGTTCAGAGTTTTCTCACTTTGCAACGCTAGTATACATGAGGAATTCTCGCATATAAAATATCTCTAGATCCTGACCAGACAGAAAGTTACTGTCTTCGGCAAAGTTGTTCAGGATGTTAGGATCTTTTCGTTGGTGTACACTAATTCAGAATTTTCCCTTTACGTGGCACTAGTATGCGGGTCATTCAGAGATATTTTATATGCAAGGATTTCACGTGTCTTTCAACGTCACCTAGTGAGAAAATTATGTACTTTCCACCAACGATAGGGTTTGATCTCCTGGACAACTTTGCCGATTACAGTACATTTTTAGCAGGTCTTGAGATATATCATATGCGAGAATTGCACGTATATACTAGTACCATGAAGTGAAATATTCTGAACTACCGTCCACTAGCCAAAAGGCCTTGATCCCCTGAACAACTTTGCCCAAGACAGTAACAGTAACTTTCTCGCCACGTGGTGAGAAAATTCTGAACTACTGTCTACCAGTCGAAAAGTCTTGACCCCCTGAACAAGTTTGCCCAATACAGTAACTTTCTAGCTGGTCAAGAACTCGAGCTATTGTATATGCGAGAATTACACGTATATACTAGCGCCTCGTAGTGTGAAATTTCTGAACTACTCCACCAACGAAAAGAGCTTGACTTCCTGAACAACTTTGCTGAAGGCATTTACTTTCTATCTGGTCAGGATCTAGAGATATTTTATACACGAGAATTTCACATGTATACTAGCACCACGAAGTAAGATATTTCTGAACTATTGTACAGTAAGAAATAGGCTTTGAACTCCTGAACAACTTTGCCGAAGACAGTAACTTTCTATCTGGTCAGGATCTCGAGATATTCCATGTTGTAACCAATTAAGTCAATCTCACGTAGTATGGACACCGTTTACGCGGTTTCCATTTACATTTTCTCTATTATCCGCATTTTGGGGGTTAATTGTAATCAAAGTTTAGCTTTTTTAGTTCAAAACATGTTTTTTGAGGAATACAAGTTGGTTTCAGATCGATTGGCAGCATCAAAATGGCAATGGAAAACTCATATGTGTTGTACAAAGTACAACAGCGCGAGTAACGGGGGGTTAACTTTTATGCATACCGTAAAACGGGGTGTAATTGATCAGCGGGGCAAAATTGATCGCTGAAATTTCTCGTGATATTTTTTCATGTGTAACATGTTTTTCGTTACTAAGCGTACGAATGTATCTTTGTATACATTGTAAAAATATTATGCATAAGTACAATATTCGGTATACTCAGCGATCAAATTCACCCCGCTGATCAATTTCACCCCGTTTTACGGCACCTTCTTTAAAAAATTTCCCACCAAGACGGACCTAACAAATGCGAGATAGGAAGAAGTGACCGTCGTAATTAATTTTAGGCTCATAGGATGAAAGAACTTCAGCATGTCCAAAATATATTCGTTCCCATTCAGTGTGTCCAAAATATATTATGGACACTGTCCAAAATCAAGAGGAAGGGTCCAAAATATGTGAATATCATGATGTGAAAAGAATTATTTTTCGAGTATATATCAATAAATAAAACATCTAGTGACATTTTACATCCAAGATGAGTAGCTTTCGAGCACAACCGCATGTAAATTGCATAATAATAATAAACAAATAATATTATTTTGACATAAACGTGATCTCACTTCCTCTAGGGGTCCAAAATCAGTTGGTTACCCTATAGTTTGTAATTTACTTTGATTTACTAATTAAGATTCTAGTTTCTAGTACAATAAGTAGCCGTAAGTAGAATAACACGTAAATTAATTGCGATGGCGAATTCACTTTTCCTTTTTCAACAAGTTTATCTTTTTGTTTTCTTTATTGTTCGTTTTTACTCACCCGGGGTGACAGTCCGTCAAACCTGTCACTCCGTCGTTATCGGAACCACCACAGGGATGCGCCCCGCGCGATGCTGTAGGTGTCAGGGTGTATTAAGCTGAAGGTGTGCGCGCTGGCCTAATGGCCAACAGAAGGCGATATTTACGATCGACAAATCGCCTACGATGAATTTTTCTTCATTTATCGTCAACAGTCACTCGTCAGCTGGCAGAATAAGTGGAGTGAAGGGAGTTTGGGACGATGGCTATATTCGATCATCCCTAAGGTGTCGAAGAGTTCTTGGTTCAAGAGGTTGGATGTGGGTCGAGACTTCATTCGTATGATGTCTCGCCTCATGTCCAATCACTATTCGTTAAACGCTCACTTGTTCCGTGTTGGGCTGAAGGACAGCAATCTCTGTGAATGTGGACAAGGTTACCAGGACGCAGATCACATTATTTGGTCTTGTGCTGAGCATCGCGGAGTCAGATCTGAACTGTACGATTCCCTTCGGGCTCGAGGTAGACAACCTAATGTTCCAGTTCGGGATATTTTGGCTAGACGCGATCTGGAGTTTATGAAACTCATATATGTTTACTTTAAGAATATTAACATTAGATTGTAAGTTTTATTAACCTTGTGTTTAGTTTGTATTTTGTACGTGTGGGTTTTTTTTATGTTTGTTTTCAAGATGAATAGAAATTAGTTCATGTTTTAGGATTAATTAAATATTTGTATCGTAAACCACTTTTCAAACCTCCCTCTCCCTTTTCCCATCCAAAAAAAATTGTAAATCCCCACTAACCTCGAGACACCCGCTAGTATCCGGTCCAGCTCCTTTAACTTTAAATATAAGAAATCAATAATGTATAACAAAAATGATAACTCGGCTCTGTAAAGTTTATTCGATTGAGCCTGTACAAATAAAGTAATTAACAAAAAAAAAGAAATCAAAACGAACCGGACGAATCGAATGTATACATTTGGAGAAATTTTTGGCACCGGTTTTGAATATATGATTCCAAGATAATCGTGTTTAAAGTTTCAAGTTGGGTTTAGTCCACTATAAGTGAATAATTTTGTACGTCGCATAACTTTCACAATTTTCATCGGATCAACTTGATCTTTTGAGGAAATATTTTTGACTTTATATACTTTCGTTTAGGACAGTTTACAGGTAGGCGTAACCCCTTAAGATAATTATGCAAAAAAAATCTTTCCGAATCCTCTTATTTTTTTATAGAGATTTTTAGCCGAAGGCTAGTTCATCTCTTAATTCTCTTAATACAAAGGACTTAAAATTTGCAACCAAAGGCATTAACGTAAGCTCAGTTTCTGTTATTGATGTGTTTTCCCTAATACTTATTTCAATTCCGCACCGCTATTATTTACAAGAACATCGAAGAAAATTTCCGCAGCATTGTTCTAAACTGGCTTCCAAGCTTTCAACCCATCGGACTGACAAGTCCGATGATTGATAAAAGAGTTAACGTAAGAGCTCGTATCCAAGACATATCGTCAAGGATTGGCTTGTCAAATATACGGTCGTGTCTTGGATACCACCTCTTACTTTGTCCTTGCTATTTGATAGCAACTATTGCTGCTCATTGGGTGAAGTTCGTTCGCTTCTGTCTTTGGCCCATTCAGAGGAATCGATGTTTCATTGCTAATTGCACAATCGTGACCAATTAATTTTCCATTATGCGAAAATCAGTTTAAGTGCGCATGTAACCGTGGGAGGTACCGTTAAGTACGTGATAGTTTAAGACCTACCACCAGAAGTCCCGGATAATGATCTATCGTTGGTGCAGGGTAAATTCGCTGATGTGAAGCGAATTGTCAGGTTGTCATTCGGGAAAAATTTTCAGCCGCCTTGGCCCTCGATATGCTGACAGGTGTAGGGGGAATTTACATGGAAGGTGAAAAAAAAAGAGATTCCCAACTCACTGCAATTCCTTAAACGGAACATATTCTACCAAGGGAACAAAAACTTGTGTTTCTTTTTTAATAAGGAGAGGTATCGAATGAACTCTTGCCCCAAGCGGAAGGAACGGAAGCAGCCAGTACAACAACAACAGGAAGAGAAAAACAAGCAACGGAACGAATAAGAAACCAGTGCTAGTACGTACGCTGGTGTAGTGCATGGAGGTGCGGATGAATGAACAACGAAAAAGGCATAGAGGAAGCGGTTGAAGTACTGGAAGAAGAGGTAGTGGAGATGAATTGCCAACATGAACAATGGAGAAGAAGCAAGCACTGCTGAGAATCAGCAGCCACCTGTTTTCAAACATCGAAACATATTACTCCTTCAAATTCTAGATAGGGTACTATATCGAGAAGGAGCGAATAAAAGACAAATAGAAGGCCAAGCGGTCGGCGCAGCACAAGGAAAAACAATTGGAAGAAGCACGGCCCAACAAACATTGAATGTTGAATAAGAGCTTATTTAGGCAAAAAACAAGCTTCTTCAGCTAAAAAATAGCTTTTTCAGCTGTTCATCAACTCAACTTGTTTGTTGGGGGGAGTTAAGAGCACGGCTGAAAGCGCACGGTAAACTCGAGTTGCCCCCAGGAAGAGCAAAAATTATTTACGGTTCCGTGAAGTCCTTTGGACATTTCATCCTAAAAAATAAACTAACTGAAAACAGGTTGAAGCTCCCAGTGACAACTTAAGACAAAGGTCACTTTAATATTCCTCTCAATTACTTCATTTAACGTCTGTCTCTGCTCCGTAATCTAATGCTTATCACCGATCATCCATTGATGGCAAGCGAGAGAGGCAGCTTCCACGCCTGGTAGATATCGCACCCATCAACATATGGGCAGGGATCAACGGCTTTACTTCCTTTCAGAAGGAAGACGTGACCAGAGATTTGTTTTATCTCAGAAAAATCCCAACGTCCTCCTCTGGGATTGAGCCCAGACACACTGGGGAGACAAAGACCTGACAATAGGTCCCCGAAAACGAACCACATTTATGTCAAACGCGAACCTGTTTCTGATGGATCGATTAGAAATTCGCTTATCACGTACATAAAGACTGTATTCGAAAAAAAATGTGTTTAATTGCACTCATTTGTTTGTAACTTTTTAGCGTGTTGGTAAACATTTATGGAATTTTTGTTATAACTAGCTAACAGTGTAATGTTTACGCCGGATGATTTGAAGTTTCTCAAACTTTTCGGTGCGCATTAAAGAGGCTAAATTTATAAAGAGGCGACAGGTCAAAATTGGAACAATCGATTGTCTGTCAAAGTCATAGGAAATGTCATTCCAATCGAGCAGAAGACCTGTCAAATGGATAAGATGTCGTCTCTTTATAAATTAAGGCTCTTTAGTGCGCATAATGTTTGAAATGTAAACAAAAACAATAATTTGCACCTCTCACGTATCCTCGCCCGTTTGTGTCAGATTATTTAAAGATATTAAATTGTGAAGTTGTGAAGTTGTGGAAGCGAAAGAAAAGTTTTTATCGAGGTTATTAATTCCAGCCCAAAACGCAAACCGGTTGGACATGAGTGTTTCCGATATGAATGAAACATTACGCATATGTTTGCTGCAACTACTGGTTGCATTTTTCAATTATATATGATTTTTTTTCTTCACAGTAACTTTCGAAAAGGGCGTTTTAATAAATTATAATTGATTATATTTTTTTCAAAAAATCGTTACCCGAAAACTATTGATCTGATCAAGATGACATCTGAAAAAAGGTTTCTTTAAGAAAAAAATATGCCTACAAAACTTAATAAATTAATATAAAAAACGAAAACCGTTGATTATTTAAAAACACCTCCCCTTTTACCATAATATTTTTTTCATCAAGAAAACTGAAGCAATGTTCTAAAACTTTGTAAAAAGTGAAAGTTGGTAGCTTGCTTTATTTTTTTAATTTATACAATTGCATTATTTTTTGTAAAATAATAATTTATTTGAGTTTTGCGCCTAATTTTCAATAATTTGCACATAATAACTTTTTTCCCAAGTCCAGCCGTTTTCAAGTTAATGCGAATTAATAATAAATGTTTTCAACATTTTATACCATTTGCAAATGTTGATCGTGATGTCCACCTGCGAGATGTGTTTTCAATGATTGTATTTTACAAAACAAACTATTTTTTCTCAGATATTGTAGCTGTCATACTTAACCGTTTCTATCTAGATGCAGCGGAAGAGAAACAAGTTTATACGTAAATACTCTCCAATATACCCAAATAATCAACAGACTCCATAACGTGCCTTTTTCAGTCCTCTTTTAGTTGTATATCTGGATAGAATTTTGTATGTCATAACAGAGGCAAAGAATATAAACAGGTAAACTAATATTACATTAAACCTGTATTTGAGATAAAGTATCTAGGTACTTCTCTGACGTTTACCATATCGTGCCTAAGGAGCTCGCCCCATTGGCGTCTTGCAGTGAAATTTTTCCAAGATTTCGCCACCTACATTTCGAAGTGAGAACTACTAGAAGGAGGATAGTTTCCAAATTCTCAGACGATTTTTGGGGCAAATCGGTCCATAAAGAAAAACTAATAATTTCCGGTGGATACTTTTGCTTGAATCGTGTAAGAAAACGTGTTTGCAAACTAACTGTTATTATTTCGGTATGGATTGGAGATGTTTTCATGGAAAATTATGCATAACAAGTTTGCACCCACAGGGAGAGGTTACCTCCTGCGCAGCTGCATTTTTCGGAAAATGGTGAATATGTGCGATTTCCACTAGGATAAAAGTGGAAATTAAGTGAATTTACTTAGGAAAGATTGTATCATGCTGGTGATAATGAAAATGGTTGTATAGGACGCCAATATTCGATAAATGTTCATTTTAGCCTTTTTTAGGTAAACAGATTGATACTCACAATTTTCGACGGAAAACGCAACGGAACTTGATTTACTCAACACGCACCATACTATAAAATGGTGCTAGATGGTCTTCAAAGTGATAACAAGATGACAAATCATATTTATTTTGAGTAATTGAGTAATTTACTTCTGTTTACCATCATATTTACGATGCAGCATTGATGGAGCCGTGAAATGAAATGAATATATCTTATGAAAGTTCACCTGGAAAAGTCAAAGATGCACATCAGTCTGATCGTAAAAACGTTTTCTTCTTCAATTCGAATGTTATATTGGAAGGATTTCACGTAGGCTTGATGAAAATTATGAGTTAATGCTAATTTTCACGAATTTGATATGCAGTCTGTCAACATTATCATCATCATGCAGTGGCGACATCTGCGTTGAGATTTTGCGGCAATCTTCCAATAGATATCACCCAGTACAATCTCACCAACACTAAAGTCCAAATACTTAAAAAGGCACCCCGTGGAGGCTTCTTACACTTACACTTAAAAAAGTTTGCTATAATCAATTGTACCTAATAAAGAAGGTATAATCACAGAGAACAGACGTTGTGGCTCAAGCTAAATTTCTGTAAAAACTTGTGTTAACAACATTCCTATTCGATTGAAGCGCCACAAAAACCCTCTTTGACAACATGATGGCACTGGCAGTGCACAACTTACACTAGACATTTTGTGCCAGTAGTGCCGAGTGAGAATTTTCAACCGAAAATGTATCGATACTACATACTTAATCTAGCTCGGTAAAATCTCCAACAGCTGATTACTTCGGAATTTATTTTTGCTAATATCTCTGCAAATTATCTGTTTGTTAGCTGATATCTCAGCTAATTTTTATTTGTTAGCTGAGTCTCGGCAATTGTTTGACTGAATCTCAGCAAAATAAATTGCAGAATTACTCGGCTGTTGGAATCTCGGCGAAAATTTTTAAATGTGTAGCGCCAAATTGGTCGAAAGTGGAAAATTTATAGAGGAAATCAGGAGATACTAGCGCTACGTAACGGCGACGTTCCCACTTATCTTTACACAAGTTTCTGGTGGAAGTTGGACGTCTGTTCTCTGAGGTATAATGTCAACATTGAAATTATTCTGCTACACATTTAGTTTTTTCTACCGAGCTCGGCTGTGTAAATCTAGGCAAAAAAAGTTTTACTGAGATCTCAGCAAACATTTCAATTAGCATTATCCGAGACTCAGCAATCAAATGTCATTTTTGCTGAGATCTCAGTGAAACTTATTTTTGCCGAGATTTGCACAGCCTAAGTGTATAAAACTAAATGTATACATTGGGAAGTCCTTCACCTATTCCATTCAGTTCATCTCTCTTAGCGTTTCAAGTTAAAAAGCAAGTTATTTTTTGACCAAGGATAACAATTTCAAGCGTTGTAAACCTCTACCAAAATCAAGGAAGTGTTGTTCAGAAACAAGAAACTTGTCAAATGGAGTTATAGAAAATTCAAAATGTTCTGTTTGTAAAATACAGCTGGATAATTCTTTGAAAATTTGTAGTAGATGCCGTCTTCAAGTTTATCGTTTGCCATCGAACAAAACGCGAATGACTGAATACATGAAGATATGGAACAACCTTCTACCAGTGGTGTACGCTCAATAGCACCCGTAGAAATCGAGAGGAATCCATTATAGATATCATCCCATCGGCTACGTCTCTGGCTTCATCGACTTCAGCAGATTATGTTGTCAATAGAATAAGTTTGTCCCATAATATTGAGACATTCAACCAAGGCATCATGGTATCCTACCCCGTAACGTGGTACGTTACGGGATGTAAGATCTACCACCGATTCCTAGTCCTGACTACTTCAAATAGTGAAACAGGATTTTTCAGTAATCCAAGGAACACATCTTAGTCCTTTTTACTGTTTATGCCTTGTCGATAGTAACAAGACTCGGCTTTGTCCACCGAGGATGATCTTGAAACAAGGAAAAAATGAGTTAGTTAGTCTTCATCTATGTGATTCTTAATCTTCTATTCGTTGTTCCCTAGTTTGAAGAAATTAAGACTAGGGTTCTAAGGCATGGTCATTATCGGTATCATTCCTTAATTTTGTTGCAAAGGAATCTAATTTTGAGTGACAAAGGGGCGCGCCTTTGGAGGGTGTTTCAACACTCCGAAGGGTATAAATAGCGGGACCTTTCAATTAGACTCGGATCCTTGCGATAAATGCAAGAATGACAACTGTAAAAAAAATCGAATACTTCATCATTTCTCAATAGTGATGGAGTAATACGACATGTACTAAACTAAGGACACGGGATATACTACAATAGATCAATTTACTGGTCGCAGTGGTGTTAGGTCCCGAACAGAGGAAAAAAAAGGCATCATGGATATTACGATTACGATAAAGAGGCTGAGAAGTGCGTGTTATCCTCAACAGATAATCAAAGAAATCATGGATGGGATTAAGCGACATATATTCGACCTTTTGGAAGATGATGACCACGGAATCCTCAACACCAAGTGAAACCAATTCCTGGAACTCGAAAAAATCATTGTTATATTCCAGTTTCAAACAGCCAAATTGCATTAAAAATATTCTCCAGTTATTTCGATACACCCAAAATATTCAATGTATTCATAATATGAGTTGTAAAAAAAATCTTATCTCACCAATACAAATCTTTAATTTGACAACATCAAACGACGAGATCAACGCAGAATGTAACGAGTAGACCTGTGCGCCGATCAAAATATTTTCAGCGGCGGCGTGATATGTTGTTTTCTGCCGGCGGCGGCGGCGTGGCGGCGTTGGTCGGCGTGAGTTTATTTTTAATGATTTAGAAAAAAAAAATACTTCCCAAACCAATCGCACATCGACAAAAAATGCTACCCACATTTGAGATCAGATTACTCAAAATCGCTAAAACTTAGGTCACTCATAGTATGAGTAAATTTTCCAACACTTTCCCGGGGAAATCTTCTCGAATATGGGGAAAATTTAAGAAAATTATACACAGGTAACAAGTGTACTAGTAGACAAACTAAAACCACAATCAGTTTTCCTCGTATTCGAGAAGTTTTCCTCGGAAAAGTGTGAGGAAATTGACTCATTCTATGAGTGACCTACGTTTTCACGAATTTGAGTCTAAACTCAAATATGAACAACTCTTACTCAATTTTGAGTGTTTTCATTGGCCGTGCATGCGGAATTTGTTTATGAAAGTATGTCAAGTGCTTGTTAAAATTGCAGGGGGTGGAGTCATACGGCAAAGTGTTACAAGCCTTTTGTTAAGTATAAGAAAAGTACGTTATATAGGGGTGGATAGTATTCAAGAGTAAATTTTCATTATGTCGTAAGTAACATTCACACCGATCCGAGAAAAATAAAGTTTTGTTTTGATGACCGAAAAGTTATTCCTATTTCCAATTAAACACATATAATCTCATAGTGATAGCAATTTTTAACATATTTAGCAGGGTTTTAATCATACAAATGCAAATCGCTAGCTTTCATGCTAAAAAAATACTGGTTTTTGAGACAAAAGTTATTATACGTCGTTTGGTGGCCACTATTGTTACGTAAGTCAAAGTGTATTTACCAGGATATTTGGGAGGATTATCAATGACGTCTCCTTACAGCAGCCCATTCATCATTTTAGGACCACCGACATCATCTTAGCACAAACAGTTCGATTTATTCACTTTAATAATGAGAAAGCGAAACGACGAACGTACACTTTTCACAGGTTTCTCAGCGTTGTTACTTAAGGCAAACGGCATCTCCATAGAAATCGGGTGACTTAAGTTACATCGAAAACTATTTTGATCGGAAGGTGATTACGTCAAAAAGCAATTTGACTGAAAAATAAATTTAAAAATGGGATGTGATCCTATATTCGGACAGTATATAATGTAATAGCAGGAGCATCGATTGACACTGATAGCTCGATTTTGTTTACACACTAAGATTATTCACTGAAATCTGTGAAATTTTACCAAAATCTCAACAGCTGAACGTTCGGTAGACAGTTTGGTGATTTTTCACAGATTTCCTGTAATTTTTCACCGAATACCTGTGAAAAATTACAGGAAATCTGTGAAAAATCACCGAACTTTTTACCGAACGTTCAGCTGTTGAGATTTCGGTAAAATTTCACAGATTTTGGTAAAATAATCTAAGTGTGTACCTTTGTTACTTTCGACGTAATGAAAATTTGCTCCATAATAGCAATCTGTTGCATTACCTAACAGCCACTGCTTACTGCAAAACTATATTTTTGCAAATACTGTAATTGTCATGAATGGAGATTGTTTTATCCACATTGTTAGGGTGGATGCCTGACCGACATGCAGATACGGTCAGCCCAGCTGTGTTTAAAAACTCGTTCACTTGGCGTGCTGGTGGTGGGCACACACAAAACCTTGCGAACCAAGGCTGCCAACCAAGGATACTTACTTAAGGGTCCTGTACACCACCGGAGGTGCAAAGGGTCAACGCGAAAGATTTCCATCCTGGGCGGCTGCTCGCTTTTGTCTTGACCTGGGCCCAGGTCAGATTCCTATCGACTTGCTTTATTTCCTTGTTGAGGCTCCGCCGCCCCTTGGTCTGCCTCTGCTGCGATGTCCTGCCGGATTCCAATCCAGCACTTGCTTTCAGATTTCGTTTCCGCCTTGTCGAAGTGTATGGCCGACCCACCTCCACTTTCGGTCTCGAATTTCTGTTGCTATCGGCTTCAGATGACATCGAGGATGAAGCTCGGCATTCGAGATCAAGTTGTGAGGCCTTCAGGCACGAATTGTATACCGCAGGCATCGGTTGATAAAGACCTGCAGCTTCTGAGTGTTCTCCGCTGATACACACCACGTCTCACTGGTGTATAACAACACAGATTTCACGTTCGTGTTGAAAATTCGGAATTATCTGGTTTGATCTCCATACGTTTCGTAAACTCGAAAAGGCAGCCCTAGCCTTCTTGATTCGTGCACCTATGACACTCTTGGTCCCACCGTCCGACGCTATTTGGCTGCCAAGATATTGGAATCTTTCGACCTTCTCCAATGTTTGCCCCGCTACCGGCAACCCTTCCAGCCCGTGTTGACATCCAACGATTTGGACTTGTTGACGTTGATGGTGAGACCCGCCGCAGAGGAGCGTTCGCCTAGGTCATTGAGCTTATTCTATATATCAAAGCGCCATTGTGCTAGTAGAGCAACATGATCAGCCAAATCGAAGTCGTTGAGATGCTCCATGCTGATAGGTTGCCAAAGAAGCCCACGGTTCGGTACACGGTCAATTGCACCCACCACGATCTCATCGTCGATTACGATGAGGAACAGTAGCGGTGATAGTATACATCCTTGTCTCACACCAGCGACTACCCGGATAGGGTCAGACAAGGCTCCGTTATGCAGAACTCTACACGTGAAAGCCTGATACCAACAATCAATACGAAACTAACGATTTTAAATTGGCTCACCACTTTAGTAGCCTATTGGTCCCAAGCAAACGATTAACGTACCCTATTCTAGTTGAAATTCTATTACTACACTATGTTTGTTTTGATTCGCTATGAAAGTTTGACAGATAACATCACAGATAACAATCATAATAATGATTTTCTTCGGGACCCAGTGGTCTTAGCGTTACCTCTATGCTGATACTGCGCTTCGATGAGGTTGACGATTTTATTCGGGACTCCCTTGCATCTCAGGGCGCCCCACAGATTCTCGTGATTGTGTCGGTCGAAATCATTTTCGTAGTCAATGAATACCAAATAAAGGGACTCTTGGAATTCATTGACCTGCTCCAGGATGATACGGAACCTGACAATATGGTCCACACAAGATCATCAGAATCCTGCCTGCTACCGCCAGAGAGTCGCGTCGATCTTCTCCAGTATCCGATTCAGGATAACTGTGCACAGAACTTTGAGAACAATACACAGTAACATGATGCCTCGCCAATTGTCGCACACAGTCAGTTCGCCCTTCTTTGGGACCTTCACTAAGACGCCCTGCATCCAGTCGGCTGGAAAAGTCGCAGTTTCCCAGAGATTACATAATAGTTGATGCAACATTTGAGCGGATAGCATGGAGTCAGCTTTGAGCACGTGATTTCCTCTCACCCCAGCAGGCCTGGGTTCAATCCCAGTCGGCGCCGCCGGTATGTTCTGAGGCATACCATCTCTGATCACGTCTTCCTTCGCAAGGGAAGTAAAGCCGTTTGTTCCCGGTTCATGAGTTGATGGGTCGATATGTAGGGTCCAGGTGTGGAAGCTGCCTCCCTGGCGTCGGTGGCATTGGTGCTCAGCACGGAAAACAAGATCGACGGAAAACAAATCATTTGTATTGAGAGGTAATTGTTTTGCATTATGTTTGCTATAAAATAAAATGCTTGATATAGTTTTTGGTTTATTAATCCCAAAGAAAAAAAAAAAGGAAACGAAATGTTTGCCCATTTGTGTATTTTTGACTCATTTCCAAATTTTATTTATTTATGGGAATGAGAAGAAATAACAGTTCTGGCTGTGTTACTCAATTTAGAGTAGATCTGGTTTTAATTAAAATGAGTGGATTTTCACTCAATTTTTGATAGCAACGAATGAGCGTGCGTTCAAGATGAATTTTACCGAAAAGATGTTACGGAATTTGCATCGGCGTGACATAAATTTATTCGGCGTCGTGAGCCATTTTACTGCGGCGGCGCGCCGGCTAAATTTCATCGGCGGCGGCGGCGTGGCGCGGCGGCGTGGCGCGGCGGCGTGGTGCGGCGGCGCACAGGTCTAGTAACGAGGCGATCATCAGTTTTGTAAAAGAAAACACAATATTGTATGACAAGGAGGCCAAGAGCTACCGCAATCAATCAAGACATACACCGGAAAGACATTCTTCCGAATGTAACAAAAATCTGCATTCCATCAACCCGAAAAAAAATCATGTTATGACAAATAAAATTTTATATAGAATATGATGGTAAAATTTGACTCCTTTTTTCATTACATGCTGTTATTTTGCATTATAATTTTTTTCACGCTCTGAGCGAGATGTGATTTATAAATTGGTGCCACGAATTTCAGATATAAATTCAGAGATAAATTCTAAATTTATTGCGTTGGAGTGAATTACAAAGGGGTGAGGTTTAAGTTGCTAGCGTCTCCCGAGGCACCTTCTTCAAGGAATGGTTCGTAGATACTGAGAAATTCCAATAAGTATTCACACTTCTTATTATCTTTTTTTTTGTGGTAATCACAGTGGCAGCAACTTGAAACTCTACACTGGACCCCTTTTATTGATAAATTTTGCTTCTATGAGCCTCAATTTTAAATCAACACACAGACGTTCCTAGGCTATGGTGCCCGTTTGGTCACTGTTGTTTTTGTGCTGATCCAAATAGTTTTGATAATATAATTGCGCATTCTTGTTTTTTTTAAAAGGTTGATTTTTGTCCCAGTCTTGTCTTCTTATTTTGTCATTTTGTCTTGTGTATTAACCCCCACTTGTCTTGTTTATTGTGTCAACTTGTGTCTATTGTCCTTCCCCATCTGTTTTTAAACTCGTTCTGTTACTCTGCCATGACTAATTTCATTGATATTTAAAATAGTAATATCAATTACAGGTTATTTCTCGATTACTTTTCAAATGGAAGCACCAGCTCTCTGCAAACAATGCATCCGATCGTCGATCCGGCGCAACCGGCAGCTCGCACACGCTTATCAGGTAGAGGAAAATTCCCTATCTGATGATAGTGCCAGCCCGCGCGGGCGAGCCACCAGTTAAGCCAAATCGACGACCAAACGCACCGCCTACAAATGCCGATACGCTCTCTTGAAAAAGTTATCGAGATTTCTACTAATTAAATGAATTATTGACAATTACCTCTCATGATCCTTGGCTTCCAGTATGATTTAACTACCACTTTTTGATTATTTATCAAATACCTCTCCGAGTATATAACTCCCCGATGCCTTGTTGGTTTCTGGTCTCATTTGGATTGGTCCTGAATTTGTTTGATATCCTGTTCGAAGTAATTCTTTGAGTTCCAGCTTGTACGTGTCTCACGTCATATGATTTGCCATTCATAAAGATAATGGGTTAAAAGGGTGTAAAACATACATAAAGGTAGATTAGTATTAGTTGTACTTGATCCAAACAATAGAAAGAAGCATAGATGACTTAGTAGAAAAATAAAACTAATATATAACTAAAAGTGCAATGGATAAGTGTTAGTTCCGGGATCATTTTAGTGTTAGTAGTTTTGTTAGTTTTGATCCGTATTCAGCCCTGCCGGCCCCTCCAGCACTATTTGCAGCAATTGTGATAAGATTATGCGACACTGCTACTACTACTATGTTAGATGTATGACTTGTCAATTTTCGCAACGCAATGTCACTCAATCAATTTGATGTTTGAAAATTTGCTCAAAAGGGCTTTATTGACACATCATACCTTACCGAAAACTAAAGCACAACAATCCTAATTCTTATTTCAAACCTACCAACATATTTAACACATCTTTCCTAAAACTTCACTTGTTCGTAAGCGCCTGGTTGAAGATATGACTTTCGCTATTGACATTGTCTGTAATTAACAAATACACTAAATAGGAAGATTTATTATAAAACTTCAAAGGCTAGTCGCCTCTCTAAGCGGACCCCCCGCGTCCTATCTCTTATGTTAATTAACTTTCTGAATAATCTAATTGAAGTTTATTTAATAAATAACTGAAATCTCTAATCTACCTACACAATCATAACCCATGCTTTTAAACTACAATTTAACGTGTTTCAAGCACTTCTGGCTTTGACATATATTAATTATATCTTTGTTCGTCCCAGGTGACACCTTCAAGTGACTAAAATGCTTCACTTTGAAGTTAGTTTCCAAGCTAATTTTAAATTGTATATTGTTTAGGGTAAATGTTCCAATTACGCTCTCACGTTTCCACTATGTGGCACCACAAAAATACATATGGGTATGTAACAATAGAATCACACCACAGTGGAAATCCCGAGCCATAGTTCAAACACTTATCCCAAATCAAAATGAAGCACATATAAGATTAGTTACAATACCATGTACAAAAATGATGTTTAACATTGTTTCCTGAGTAATACTTCAATGAAAACAACAATGAAAGCTTGTCACGCAAATAGAAGGAGCACTGTTGGGCACTTTCTGAAATATTTCAATAGTATAATTCCCTTGCAAACCCAAATGAATCTATCTGCGTAAAAATAAATAAAATAAGAGTGATTTGCTTCAAAACCCGCCAGTATCACACCCAACTTCAGTGGCTATACGTAAGCGTACTACGACGCGGCTCTCAATTAAAGGAGTAACAAGTGTGGTACTATCACTGCTAGACTAGATCTTTGGTTCTTTCATGCAGTGGTTTATCAGAGAGGGAAAGCTTAGTAATCCCCATTGCCTGCCCATGACGCCATTCTATCGCGGCATGACCCAACAACGCCGACCATAAACCCACCGTCTCCAACACTCCACTAGCATGAAATTAAGCCCGCCCACCAACAGCAAGGTGCAAAAACTAGCCAAGTGGAGGGAAGTATTCACACTTCTTATTATCACATGCTTTTCTTTTTGAAAAAATAAAAGAAATTGCGGGGGATTACACCATCCACCGCGCTATACTGAGATTCCTATAACTCAACAGTACAGCATGTGAGATTAATAAGGGTGAATATACTCATTGGAATTTTTAAGCTACGAATCATCTCATGAAGGGGACATTCATTGATTATATCAAGCGAATTTTAAAGAAAATTAAATCTTTGTAATTTAAAACAAACGAATTGAACTCCCATCGTACTTCGTAACACTAACTTCTAAATCTAAATTATAATGTAAAATAACAGCATTGAAAAATAGTAGGAATCATATTAATTTTACCTTTACCAGTCTTCAATATGTCATTTGGCAAGTGTTTCAATCATATGATTTTTTCGGGTAGATGACATTCGGGAGAATGTTATAGAATCATTTTTATCATTATTATGATTATTTTCAGTAAATTCGGTAATAAAATGCTAAAATTACGCCAAAGAATCAAAAAATATTGACGAACTAACCCGTTCTGGGCCTGGAGCAATAGATCCTTCAGAATATTGGCCGCATTACGAGTCACTCTGTTTTCTTAAGAATCATCTTATGAGACATGTGTAAGTACCTAATAGCTGGTTATATCACTTCATTGTAGGGTAATTCAAAGTAGGTGAACTACGGACAATATGAACACCCGGGCGGATTGAACACTCTCCATACCATATTTTCTAAAAAAAAATATTTTTTTTTGTTATTTAGATACTTCAAACCTCTTCTGAAAGACTAATTTATTGAGTATAAGTTCATGAAACCCGTAAATTATTTGTAAATGCTTGCAATGCACTGAAGAAAATATAATTTTTACGTTTCACGTGAAGACGGTAATTGGCTCGCAAACATATTATTGGTTAATTTTCGGCACATTCAAATATATGAAAAACTAATGATCAAATATTTTCTCTCGTTGGGGAACATTAATATCTATGACAGACGAACAGCCAGTTGTGTTGAAATATAACCGCAAATACAATATAAGTTAGACGCATTAAGCGCTTTTCGTTGTTTTGTTACTAAAATTGCTGAAATGGCCATGGTACGGAATTTTTTTTATATAGTTCGTTTATTTGGAAGGCTCAGTCGCGTTAGCTTTACGGAGCCAATAATTTATTGCTCGTAGTTTTTGACAAAATTTACTTATTTATTTATTTATTTTATTTATTTGTCGTCATCAGTGTAGACCGTTTTACAATAGTGCTGTTGCCTTACATGCTATTTTAAAACATACGTTTTATTTGAAATTTGCAATAAATGTAGACTGCACACACAAAAATCTAAGAAATAAAAATTGTTTAAAACTCAACGAGATGAAAACCTAGCAGTTAGTGTTCTCCTTACTGTATCTTTAGACATCGTTAGATCAATACGCTTACAATAATTATTATACTCTCGCATCATTCTACTGATTGGTCCATTTTTACCATAATTCGTTCTGTGAGATACAGTTGAAATACATTTCAAGTTCTTAACATGCGTGATGGCACGAAAAAAATTAAGCTAGCTAATATTTTTTCTGAATTTACGCGTTGTGATCATTAACAAAAGAAATCAAAGGCGATCATTAACAAAGGAAATCATGGAAATTTATCTTTGTTTCTTAAGTTTTTCAATGTTTATCAACATGCAACGGGACTCATAAGAAGGAAGGGGAAAAGAGGTCCAACCTAGGTTCCTAAGAGCAAATAACAAAAACTGTTTTTGAACTGATTCTATACGATTTATAAAAGTTTCATGGTATAGAGCCCAAACCACACTGCAATATTCGAGAATTGATCTCACGTAAGCTATATAAAGTGTTTTGATGGTATATGGGTCTTTAAAATTATAGCTAAATCTTTTTATGAATCCCGACATATTATTTGCTTTGTGAATTTTGGTATTCACATGATCTACAAATGTCAACTTTGAGTCAAGAATTACTCCTAAGTCCCTAATTTTATCGCACCTTACAACCAGCTGGTTTCCTAGAGTACATGTAAAATCTAGATTAGTGTGTTTTCTGGAATAAGATATATTATTGCATTTTTTAACATTAATATCCAGCAGACTTTTAACGCACCAATTTTAGAAAACATCAATTTCATTTTTAAAATGTAGCAAATCATTATTGTTAAAGATTTCCATGTACAGTCATCCACAAATAAAATAAATAATAAAGGACCTAAATGAGATCTCTGTGGAACTCTCGAGGTAACATTAACTGGCGAGGACATTTTTTCTTTAAAGCGGACCATCTGCATTCTTTCTGTCAAGTATGATCCAATCCATTTTAAAAGTGTGCTTGTCATACCTAAACGTTTTAATTTAAAAAGAAGTAAGGGAATGTCTACTCTGTCAAAGACCTTACTTAAGTCAGTGTATAAGGTTTCAACGGTATTACCTTTATCCATTGCTTCAATAGAAAAGTTTACAAATTCCAACAGATTAGTAGACGTTGATCGACCTTTAAAAAACCATGTTGATTATTTGAAATGCGATGCTTAACCTGGTAAAATATTTTCTGGTTAACAATTGCTTCAAACATTTTAGGAATGCATGACATAATTGCAATACCTCTATAGCTTTTAATGTCTGACCGTTTTCCAGATTTAAATATTGGGACTAAAAATGATTTCTTCCAAAAATTTTAAGAACGAATACTTCAATGATATTGAATAAGTTAGTATAAAATATGTCAACAGTCTTGTCCATGTCGTTTTCATTTTTTAAAAGGTTTTGCCAATTTATGTTATTCAGTCTGCTGTGAAATTCAGGAACATTTGCATTATAAAAATCATAAACTAATTCAAATTCAACAACGCTTGGGCGTGACCGATGCGAGTCTGTGAACACTGAGTATTCAATAGCCATATGAAATTTTTCATTCTTCCAATATGGAACTGCTGCTTCTACAATACAAAAATCTTTTGTACAATTAGTAAACATAAGATCCAAATAGGAATTGAGCTGGTTACGAACATGATTAATTTGATGAAATCCTAAGTGGCTGCTTATATCAAAGATGATTTGCAAAGTATCTTTTTCACCTACAATTGGTAACAGCAGAGAATCATTATCCCTATCTTGTATAAAATTAACAGTATTCTTGTTAAAATCTCCATATATATGAATTTTGGTTCTTATATCTAGGCCTAGTAGGAGTTGGGCCGAATACTCGCAGCTTACCCGAGATTAGAGGGGTACATTGTTGAAGGATAGTATGGAATTATCAAACGACCAAAAAAGTCTTACAAACAGCAGAGAATAAAATTTGAAATGATTTTTTTTTAGTTTAATTAAATTAAAATCAATTCAACTAAAACACATTCTTTTTCCAGTCCGGTAGCTTCTAGTAGTAAAAAAATATAAAGCGCTTTGAGTTTGTTGGTTTATTTCCTTTAAATTCCGTTATAATTGCTTATCTTTTGACAGCGTATTTCGTCTACTACTTGCAGACTTCATCAACCACGTACTCAACACCACTAAAGAATCGCCGGAGATGAACCAGCGTCTTGCTGAAAATCTCCTTAATAAAGGCAATCAACCAACCACTGAAGAACCCATCTTTTATCTACGAATTATATGTTAATCAATAGGTACTAAAAAACAGCAGGTATCCACTGCCATTTCACAATTTACTTAACCAGGTACCTAAATTTAGTCTCCAACAGGTAGATGGTTTTAGCTAGCATGCTAAAGAGTCTCGAGTATCCGTTTCCTTGATTTCTATTAAGCAATGTTGATGGATTATGTTTAAATATTTCTAAACTTTCTGCTAGGTCTAGTTTCCAAGGTGAAGATACACTCCGCAGGATATTAATGTTATCCTTTGTCAAATTGTGCCCCTTTGTAAAGATATGGTCTGCAACCTTGGATTTAAATTCATAATGAAGTCCTTTATCCATCTCTTTGTTAGCCTTTTTTACCTCTGCGATGCGTTCCCTAAACTTGTTTCCAAAGTCCTTTTCGTCTGACCAATGTAGATTTGATTGCAATCTGGACAAGAGATTTTGTAGACTCCGGCTTTCCTTAAGACATTTATTGAATCTTTTGTTGATCCTAACAGTCACTTCAGCTGATTTGTCCTGCTGCTGAATACTAAATCTAGGCCAAAACTTCTAAACTTCGAAATCAATGTAATGTTTTTGTCGAAACTCACCGCTTCCCGTTTTAAACCCTCAGTTACTGGTGTAAGAGTTGTCGAAATACGCCTAAAATGATTCCTTGTTATTTTATCGATTACTGCTTGAATTGTTTTTTTATTGATACCCATTAAGTCTAGCGATTTCAAAAATGTGATCTATTTCCTTTCCTATCGCTAAGAGAAAGAGTTTGCATCCTGTGAACCATGTAGTGAAAAGCGGCCATTATGTGTTGATGAGAATGGTTTAAAGTGCTTGGTGTTACTCTCTTTGTATTTGTTGGTTTCCTATAGATTTCGAAATTGAACGAGGACGTTTCCCTGACGATGAGAAGATCTAATGAGGGGAGTTTTCCGTCTCTCTCTAATTCGTGAGTAAATTTGATGTCCTTGTGAACGTTGCTGATGGCCTCCAAAGTTTTTGATAAATCTTCCCTTTTGACCATGCTAAAAATTTCATCTACGTACCTATACCAACACTTGGGCAACAAATTCCTATCCTTCAGAGTATTTTCTAGGTTAGCCATGAACAATTCACATAAAAATGGAGAAAGCGGATTGCCCATAGGAGCACCTTTGGTTTGTTTATAAAAATTTCCTCTGAGGATGAAATAATTTTCCTCCATACAAAGACGAGTAAGCCGGGCCTTGTTTTTCCAAGTAGAATCCTCACGTTGCTTCAGTACCCAGTCCTCTAAAAGGCTGATGGCTTCCTTTACTGGTTCACTCGGAAAAACTGCTGTGACATCATATGAAACCATAGCTTCATCTTCCAGAATCTCTCCTGATGCCTTAAGTTGATTTACGAATTCCTGTGTGTTGTTATAACTGAGCGAGTGGTAAAGGGTTTAGGCATATTTTGAAATTCCTTTACTAGCCATTTGGCAAACTTATAAGTGAGGGATTCCTTCCATCGTAGGTTTAAGGAAAGACATAGAGTTTCTTAAGAAATGCCAGAAATTAAATCCTATCACTAGCTTAAAGTCAATATTACCTGCAATACCTAGTTTCGAACCAAAGATCTTTAGCTCCGTAGTCCTGCTGCGATCCTCGTTGGCAAATGAGCACGTATATTCGGAGCAATAAATTTCAAATTATGATGACGTGATTAAATATAATTCAATCTGGTGTATTATATGATATCATTCCTTCTCTAGCTGAAACTGCTTAGAGCAGTGCAGATTGCATTATACAATCTTGTTCTGCATTATATATGACTAATTATCATATATAATTACACTCAGGTCTTTTTTTACACGGGGGATACGGTCCGTGTAAAAAAAAAACCGTGTAAAAAAAACCTACGAGATTTTGATTTTTCGCATGCTTAAATGTTTTTAAAAAATCGGATTTTGATGCCATTTGTAATTAAAGCATGATATGGTCCATATAGACATATTTTAAAAATTTCTGTATTTACACCAAAAATTGTGATTTTTTTTTTTTAAGTATGCCATTCGATTACAAATAGCTTGAAACGGATAATGTGATTGGAATCAAGTCGATAGGTTGTATCGTTGTCGAGAAATCGTTAAAAACGTACCGTGTAAATCATGGAAAACCGTGTAAAAAAAACCGTGTAAAAAAAACCGCGTAAAAAAAACCGTGTAAAAAAAGACTTCAGTGTACAACTGTACATTAATGTGATTCGTAATGAACTATTTTAATTTGCAACAAACATGGTTCCCAGAGAAATACCAATGAGTACAAATTAGGGTTTGGTTGGTTGGCGTGAAGTGCTCTTTATATCTGGAAGGTAGGTGATATTTGAGCAGTTGTGAGAAATTATGTATTCCAAACCCATCCAAAGAGATATGTGGTCCAATGAGCGCATACGACGATGAATTTCACTTGGAAACCTCAATATTTACAATGAGCTTTGCTGAAATTTCTTTCTATTCTTTGACACTCCATTTAACTTTTTAGTCATCGATCCAGTTCGTCATGCATTGAGTAATTTCCGCATTACCATGGAAACACCATGGCTCTCGTATCTGGAGAATATTTCCCCTTGGCAGTGTATTTAATCTATGTTTCCCGTTTAAGTTTTCAACGCTTTTTATAAATGCTCGAATTTTCAATGAAATCCGGTGGTTATTTATGAGTACTCCAGAATCCAAAAGTAGCAGTAGCTCTAGTATCATCGCAGACAAACATTCATCACCATCCACAGGTTTACTCGCTCCATAGTAATTCCGATAGTCATTGGCTGAATGTGAGGAAGCTCATGAATATTGGCAACAATTGGCTGTTACTTTTTTTTTGTTATGGTCCAATATTTTGTTTTGACAATATGACTGAATCTGATCTTATAGCATTGCATAGCATAGCATAGCATAGCATAGCATATGCGATTGTACAAATCGTGGGTGGCTGTTTAATGGTCAACTAATACGTTTTGCAGAAAATATCGTGTGTTGACGCAGAAAATATCACTTGGTATTTGTGATTTTCCCCACACAAACATAAAATCTACAAAACAAGCATCGCATTAGACACCTGGCCACATCCTTACAATCGCAGGGGACGGGAGGGAAAGTTAATTCAACATCTACTTAAGAAGGTGCAGGGAACCCATACTACCTTCATAGGTGTCACAGGACGGAAAGAGTTGTGTTAGTGGGAGGGTGAATGATTTGGAAGCTCTATTTGTCAATATAGAGCATTTTATAAATCAGTGACACAAATGGAATCTAAATAGATAAAATGAAAAGGTCTCACCCGATTGTCCTAGTGACTTTGCAGCGTCATGTTTTCGAAAATGCTTTATTTAATGTTCCTTGAACCACCGCAATCACTGATAACGCTCTTCTAGCTCGCATCCACAAAAGAACACACTCCATGCATAATCAAGGTCATGTGTTTTCGAACTTTCTTCTTTAACACTACACAAAGACGTTGCTCATCGCAGCAACCTGACTGAATCTGATCTTATGTACCGTAAAACGGGGTAACATAAGTTACTTTTTTAAAGTATATTCTAAATATTTTTTACAAAAATGGCTGTTTTTCAAATTTTATATTTTTAAAACAAGTACTGAGTATATAAGACCTAATTCGTTAGTAATATGTAGAACGAAAATTAAAGCATTTGCACTATTTTTTTAGTTTTGTGACCGAACTTCAGTATTTTGATATGGGGTTACTTTGATAATGCTCGATGAATGTAGAAAAAAATCAGTGAAACTTAAACAATTTAGTTCTTTAAATATGAAACTTTGAATGAGTATATAATCAGAAAACTTCATAAGCAATAAGAATATTGAATTTGTGATGGCTGTATCGGAAATACATTTCATAATTTATGGTTTGAGTGCTATTTCAAAAAAGTGAAAAATAAGACAATGGTTATTTAATATTTTTGTTAAATATGTAACACATACTATATATAAACTATATACCATATCAACGGAAATACCCTAAGCTACAATATGGAACCAATGTTTTTATTTGGAAAAAGCACAGCGAGTAAATTTATTCTTTATATTATACTATCAAAGTTACCCGCATTATCAAAGGTTTGGAGAAATGTTTTTTGCTGGCCTACGCATTGGAATGGCAAATAGGCAGCTATAAACTTAAGTTGTCTAAATTTTGTTTCAATAGAAACTCCCAAAGTTTCAAAAACTTTGGTTTCAAATGAAGAAAGAATGTTATGTTTGATTCGTCTATGAACAATGATGGCAACGCCACCACAGGGTCCATCAAGACGATCATTTCTATAAATGAAATTGACCTTATGGTCAGGTTTAAGAAACGTTTCAGTTATAACGGCAATATGCACGTTATGAAATCTCAAAAAGTTAAATAGCTCGTCTTCATTTTCTTTAAGAGATCGAGCATTCCAATTTAAAATGTTTAATGCTTTAAAATCCATTACTGAATTTTAAAGTCATGACAATATTGTTTGAAAATTTTACTCCAGTTTAAATAGCATCAAACATGGAGTTAGATTTAAGCATATCAGAAATCATGTCAATTAATGATTTCAGTAAAAATTTCATTTTAGGGGCAGTAATGCTTCCTGAGTCAAAATTGTCAAAATTTCCGTTAGAATTACGTTGGTTAGTATTTTTTATTTCTACCCGTTGCAATAGCAGCATAGGTAGCTCCATTAACTCGCTGAACATTGTTAGTAGCGAGCGGAGTAGGTATAGATGAAAAATTTGAAGCAGGGGTGATATTTGTGCCTATGGGTACGAATGTACAATTTGTTCCTCGCTGACCGTTGTTAACAGCAGAGGAATTTGTACCTGGTCGGGAACGTGGAGCGTTTCCTACCTGCCGCTTAGAATGAGATTGTAGAATCGCTTTGCGAGTCTTACATTGTCAAAAAAATGGATTTGTGGTTTTCACCACAATTTGAACATTTAAATTTCTTATGACCTTCCTTCACAGGACAGTCGTCCTTTGCTTGAGAGGAACCACCACAATTTATGCATTTAGTTGGCATGTAGCAATTTTTGGCTCCGTTGAATTTAAATAATAGGTTTGGAAATTTCCTCCAGTCTTCCTGAAGTGTTCCCACTTCACTCGGACATGGAGCATAAGACTAGCTTTTTCTTAGGCCTTAAGGTTGTTTAGTTCACTAGACTTGAAGTGAACTAAATAAAAATCATTAGAAATCCCGTTGCGCGAATCGCCAGGACGGGTTTTAATTTTCATTTTGATTACTTGGAGTGGCACAACTCCAAGTAATTTTGCCAGTTCATCTTTGATCTGATCCAGGGATTCACCACTGGGCAGTCCTTTCATGACAACCTTGAACACACGTTCAGTTTTGGTGCCGTAAGTAAAAAATTGGTGCTGCTTCTCAGTAAGACACTTGAGAAGACATTTAAATCCGTCCAAGGTTTCAGCCAATACACGGCATTCACCTCGACGTCCAATTTGTAGTGAAAACTTAACTTTCACGAAGTTCAAAAGTTCCATCGGAAATTGTTATCACAATAGGGGGAATCTTTTCCTTCTTGGCATTAAGCCGGGAAAGTTTACTAGAATTTTTCTTGAATGATGGATCATTCTCATCATCCGTGAGCTCATCAAATTGGTTACTCAAATTAATTTCACCAGAAGGGGGATCAAGAGTTTGCCCCTTTCTTTTGCGCTTAGGCGCCATGGCGGCAGTAAATTTTTATCCAAATCGATATCCAAGAAGGATTACCTCGGGTAGGGTCCAAACAAGGATCGAAGAGGAATAAGAGTTGAAAAAGGTAGAAATTTTACAGGTTGAGCACTGAAAAGTGCTGTTTAAATTTGTTGTAGCTTTAGGTAGTAGTAACAATTCCTTCAGCAAAAAGCAAATAGATCCGCACGGCAAGAGAGCACGATGCGGACTGATTCACAACAGTCATATCTCAAGCTTACTCGTCTTTGTATGGAGGATAATTATAAATTATAAACAAGCCAAAGGTGCTCCTATGGGCAAGCCGCTTTTTCCATTTTTATGTGAATTGTTCATGGCTAACCTAGAAAATACTCTGAAGGATGGGCCAAATCTTAGAACCATAGGCCAACATCAGAGCCATTTCCCCTATATGTTTTTTTTCAATCGTCATGACAGTTAGTTATAACATGAGCTTTAAGTTGAACGTCCATGCTCGAGCGGCTTTTTCCGATTTGCAAGGCTTCCTTCCATTCACGCTGTACGATAATGCTCAAGAGTGAACGATTGGAATTATATAATATTTTGTAAATCACTGCTATTCCTGTTCCCGTTCAAAAAGCATATCTGGCAATTTGAACAACAGCAACAATTATATTTAACGCTTTAAGAACCAGAACGGACCTCTCATTTCAAAAACACTAAATCATGATGACTTTTCATAATTTCTGGTAGCTATTTTTACAAAAATCAAGGGGATAGAAAGCACTTCAATTTGATCACATCTCACATCACAACTCTTTGGGTCATTCAGGTAGCTGTCATTTTAAGGCATGCACCATAGGTTGAATCATTACATTAGGTTTTGTTGGCACACGAATAATAGTTTGGATGGGGGCAAATTTAAGTTTTATCTACAATCTTGATTGTGGAAAGTTCCAGCTCACATAGTTGAGATCTGGCGTTTTAAAGTTCGTCCTTCACGTGTTTAATAAGGTGAATGTACCTGTTTTCATCTTATGGTCCTTGTTCCCTCTGCCAATGATGTTATTATAAAATCCTGAATAAATTTAGTAGTTCGCCAGATAAGACCAACGTCATATAATAGTGACAGATAAAAATAGACGAAGGCTCATTAAATATTCTTGTGAAACCCATGAAGCACATGGGAGATGCCGGTTAGTTCTGGTGTTGTAGGTTGCAGATATGCTGGTCGTTGATTTGAACATGGACATCAGAGTAGCAATGGAATATCTATGAATGGATTGACATCCGGGTAAGTAGGGGAAATGACTCTTATGTTGGCCTATGGATCTAAGATTGGGCCCATCGCTAAAAATCTGCTAATTGTAAATTTTATGTAGATGAACCTGTCATTGGGACGGTACTAATGGATATTTTTGGCCGCTACTGAAAATTTTGTCGATTGCTGAATTTATGTATCAGCCCAAATTACATGCACTTCCCCTTATTATACCATTCAATTCCACTAATTTATTGAAAATCCTTCGACAGATAAGCATGTTTAAATCTCAACTGTAAGATCGTCTTCAGTGTCTGGTCGACTAGTAGAATCAAATATTAGACACAAATATATGAGACCAAATGCGATACTAATTTGAATGGTCCCCATACGCGATCAAAATAAGCGTTTGTGCCGGAAGATTTAAAATAAATTAGTGGACTTAAACTTGTCTTCTTATCTAGTGTTCGGATGAGTGAATCCGTACTCACTCAAAAGGTATCTTATTTCAAAAGCCTTGTCTGTACTGTTATTGCCCCTGTACAGACCGGACATCTTTTCAAGGGGTTGGTTATTATTTCTCCAACCTCCTTGAGTGATATTTTAACCCTCTGAATTTATGTTAATAGTGAAAGTTGGTGAACAGTACGCATCATTATTTTCAGTCAACAAAAAGTTGTGTAGAACAACTACTAAATACTTAGATACAATGTTTAGAGCTTTTCGCGTCTCCACGATTAAAGTGTTTTTAATACTCTCCAACGTGTAACCATAATACCGAAAGTGTTCTCGAGTGTCTAACAAGCACGCGAAAGGCGCTTATTATAATTTTCTCGGATCGGTGGAATATGCTTGCCAGGGTATGGCCGCATTAGGTTGTGTTCTAAAGGAAATGTTGCAACTCCTACTAAATAGTGAGGAATTACAACATTCGAATTCGGCAACCATGCTGCAAATTTAAGGTATCGTTCAGAAAACGCCTGCCAAACTCCCAAGATGCAAAGACACTGCCATCACTATTTCTGCCGTATGCACCAACGTCAACTGCCAAAAATGTATGATGGGCATCATAAAATTGATACTAAGGGAAATTGATGTAATGCCGGCCTAAATGCCCCTAATTTGGACCCATACATAAATTCAGGAATCGACTAAATTTTCAATAGTGACCTAAATATCCATTAGTACCGTCCCAATGACGTGTTCATCTAGATACAATTGATAAATAGCAGATTTTCAGCGATGGGCCCAATATTAGAGCCATTTCCATTATGTTGCTTTTTATAATTATAGAATATGGAACCACTATTAGGCGGACATTGTATGTTGACAAGCTTGCCATCAACTGCTCCACAACTTCAGAATTTCTGAAAGGTCTGAGAACTTCCGAAAAGTTCTGAACTTTTTGAAAATTCCCTTAGTCAGCAATCTCGGAATTTTTCGGAGTTCGCTAAATTTTGATTTCCTGATTTACTGATCCTGTTTGAAACTCACAAACATTCGTGAAGTTTAATGGTTTTACCTAAAATTCTCTGAATTTTCTTGAAGCTCCCTAATCTTTTCTGACCTTCTCAGAGCATTGTTAAAGTTTGCTAATCTTCTGATGGTCTCAAAATTTTCCTGAAGTTTGGTTTCTCAAAATTATTCTAAAATTGGCAGATCTGCTCTGAAGTTATCAAAATTTTCCTTAAGTTTACTAAGTTTTTTTTAATTTTACAGAATATCCCTGAAATGTGTCATTCATCACTAAAGTTCTCAGAATGTTTTTTAAGTTCGCTGAGCTTTCTTTTCTCGAAAGTTCCGCGAACTTCTTGGAGAATTCAGGGAATGTTTGCATACTTCAGGGCATTTAGGAAAATTTCAGGAAAAGTCCGGAAAATTCAGGAAAAATCCGAAAAATTCATGCATGTTGGTTTGTTGTCTTTATTTTGATGGTCCCACCTCTTACCCCTACAAAGGTTTGAACTGGACGATTTATATTTAAGATATGACAATATGCAAACAAAATTGAACTGGTTACAGTTACAGATATGAATTCCCTCGATTCCCAGCGATATAAATGTGGAAAAGCTCAGGCGTCCACCTCTTAGTTCGCCTTTTTGTCCATCTAAAATATTCATAAGTATTATAATAATCAAAAAGGCATCCTATTACACTAGTAACCCCGCAATCTGATGCTATCATAATTTTCAGCAATGTCAGGAATGCTCACGAACCCCCAACATTTGGCAGAAAACTTACTACTAACTCAAGGTATCTTCCAAATTAGCTTCAAAATTGTATTTTTTTTTTATTTTAAATTCAGTCCTCTATATCCGTAATACGCGCGCGAGGCTCAATCCTTTGTACGCTACTTTTTTTTTTAAATCTACTAATATTAAATCAAATATTAAAAATCCATCATCACCCTCGTGGCGAACAGAAATAGTTTTTGCAGTACTACAATAATGATTAAAAAGTCGTTATGACAGCTATCCATATAAAATAATCCGTTAGAGATAACTTCGTCAAGATACATAATTTGTCATGAAATCAAGAAATGTGGTGTTCTTATTTCAACCGCGTTTCTAAAGTCACGTCCTCTTTCAATTCGATCACACAAATATCGAGGCAGCAAACCGTTAACTACTTTAAAAATGAACACCATAGTCAAATATAAAATTCGTTGCTTCACCGAAGACCATTGCAAGGCGTCTAGCATCAAAGTTGAGGAAGTGAATCTATTACATCTCGGAACGGAATATCCAAACACAACTATAGGAACCTAACGCTTCTAACGTACCGCAACTATAGGAGCGTTTACCCTAGCTGTATTTTACTGGCAATAGTTAAATCGTTTTTCAGTCGACATAGAATTCCATACTTCTTGGCAATTTTCTTGATGACATTGTCAATGTGAGAGTTGAACTTAAGTTTGTCATCAATAATCACACCAAGATATTTAATCTCGCGAACCCGATCAATAGTCTCATCATCAATTACAACATAGACGTTCTCATTTTCTCGATTCCACGAAATTACTATAAATTTAGTTTTACTTGTATTCAATTTCAATTGATTATACTTCAACCATCTACTTAGAGAACGCAAATCTTCATTCAAGTGTAAAACGGCATCATCTAAATCCTTAACTGCAACGAATAACACAGTATCATCTGCAAAAAGATTAATGTCGCAAAATCGTAAAACACGTCGCAAGTCATTAATATACATAATACATAACAGGGGCCCGAATACACTTCCCTGGGGCACTCCAAGGTTATTACCCACGGGACTGGAAACAGAATCATTAAAAACAGTCCGTTGAGTTCTGTCAGACAAATAGCTTTCAAACCATTTATATGCAGTACTCGTAATTCCAATGCGCTTGATTTATCTTAACAATAAGGGCCTAGAAATTGTTTCAAAAGCGCGTTTTAGATCCAAAAAAACAGCAACAATCGTATCTTTACACTCCAAGTTATTTTTCCACTTCGCTAATATCAAATTCAACGCGGTTTTACAAGAATGACCTTCCCGATATCCCGATTGTTCTGGTATCAACAAACTATTACTATTTAAATACTCCAACAGCTGGCCTTTAACAACAAGTTCTATAATTTTCTCTAATATGTGCAACATGTTGATAGGACGAAACTCGTCGGCTTTAATCGTGCCACCAACTTTTTGAATAGGAACCACTAAGTATTCCTTCCAAATTTGTGGCACATGTTCAGTTTGCAATGATTCATTAATAAGGTCCAGCAAGATGTAACCAATGACATGAAAGCAATCTTGAATAACTCTAGCATTAACATTATCTACTCCAGCCGATTTTCCTAATGAAAAACAAATAACTCTTAGTTCATCTAATGTAATTGGGTGAAAAACTTCCAATCTACAACTGCTGTTTTATTTCGTCAGGTTCATCGACCAATTCAATGGATTGATTAATCAGTGAAACACTGTCTACAAAATAATCATTAAACTTATCTGCAGTTACTTGTTCTGACTGTTCTAATGTGCCATTAAAAGTTATGGACCGCGGTTTGCAATTACTAGGCTTTAATAAAGATTTCAAAATTTTCCATAACTCTTTGCTGTTGTTTTGATGCTGATCAATCTTCCTTTAAACATATTCACAACGAGGTTTTCTTTATCGATTGTGAATATTTATTACGCACGATTGTGTACCTATTCCCATGATTTTCATTATTTGATCTACAAAACTTTTTGTACCATTTGTCCTTTTTCTGTTTAAGACGCAAAAGATCCAAATTGTACCAGCTGTTCGAGTTTTTCAAAGAAACAAACTTTTGCTCAACTAGTTGATTGGTACACGTTTTAAAAGCGTTATTAAAAACAGCTGTAGATTCATCTAAGTTACCGGCCGCGAATGAAAAATCCACGCTCCTCTCAACAAGATTCGATACAGCTTGCTTCGAATATTTCCTCCAGCACTTCCATTTTACAAAATTATCGTTATCGTTAACATGGTCTAAGACAATAATCACTAAGGTCTCATGACCGGTTATTTTCAAATCAGTATCCGTAACTGAACAAATGGAATCAAAATTGGAATAAACGTGGTCAATTAAAGTTCTACTGTGCCTGGAAATACGCGTATGTTCATTAACCGTTTGCTTTAAATTGAAAAAAACTCAGCTAAACCCTTCAAATGATTCGAATTATGGTTATCACGCCAATTAATATTAAAATCACCAGCCAATATATTTAATTTACTACAATCAAGGAATGTCCCGAGCCAGTTCTCTAAAACATCAACAAAACGCTGGTCACTAGAACTGGGAGAATGATACAAAACACCATAAGGGGTCGTCCATTAACTATGTCACACATTTAGGGGGAGGGAGGGGGGTTTTGAAAACTGTGACGAGCCATACAAAAAAAAATTAAGGTCCATACAAAAAATGTGACAAAGGGGGGAGGGGTGGTTGAAAATGGGCCAAATTTGCGTGACATAATTAATGGTTCATCCCTAATTACCCATCTTCATGGGTGACAAGGACTCTTCGGTAAAATTTAAAAAATCTGTGAAAAATTCAAAGTTGAGAAAATGTGTTACGAAAATTTACAGACTAACTTCTGTTAACCCCGTGTAATGATGAAAAATAAAAATAATCGATTTTATCCAACCTTTACGAATAACAGTCATTTGAATTTTTACCGAGTCAGTAATCCAAAAATCCAGTAAAAATACTAACTCCTGTAAAAAAATCTAAGTGCGTATACAGAAGCAGCGGAGCTCCACACCCCTCTATCGAAACAGCACCGCAGCTGAGCTGCGAGTGCTATGAAATAAAAAGGACATCGACTTATTACCACTACCTACTTCTCTCCCTTCCGCTCTCAGAATTCGCCGATTCGGTGTCTCTCGTTGTGCTTTCTGCTGAGACTGAGCAATATTCGATACCGCGAAACATCTCCGCAGTTATGTTTTCTTTCGGCGCAGGAGATGTGCGGTAATCGAAAGTTAAGAATGTAGTTGAACATTTACAATAATATTCTACCAAATTTTCATGTGCGTAGTCCACTGCAACAGCCGAATGTACGAACGAATAGGGTGACTATAGCGCATTTTAAGAAAACGTCACAAGTTTTTATCGCTGTTTTAAATCAATAATTACGAAGAAACCATAAAGCCTACAAGGTTACTACCAAAGGCACAAATCAAAGTTGGCAATACAAAAAAACATAAAATGTTGAATAACTCACTTAGCAGTCATTTCCGACCCTATGTTTCATGCGGATTTTTTCATAACTTTAGGAGCCCTATCTACCCTGAAAATATGTAAAACCCGGAACCAAACACCCTGTATAATTCAACAAACGTGTTTTCTTCTGTGCAATTAAAAGTTTTTTAATTGAAATTATTATTATCTCCCAGCACTAACCAAAACTGTTTTTAACTGGCTTACACGGTATTTACTAAGAAAAAATAACTGCCTTGTCAGTTAAATGCAAAGCAAATAACTGGACTTAACAGTTAATATAGCCGAATGCAAATCGAATGGATTACCAAACGTTCAGTAGTTTTTGACAATTTGACTTAACTGATAGTTCGGTAACGAAAATTAATGCTGTGGTGATTACTGGGTGATCCGCAATTCAAAAACCCAGTAAAATTTTACTGACTTCGGTAATCTAGACTAAGTGTGTAGTGAGCATCCCGCAGTTTGGCTCTAGATCTCCAGCTGCATGAAACAAATCAACTGGCAGTAGATTCAATATCATTATGATATTGATCCTACCACGAACCAATTTGTTCCGAACGGCCGGAAGTCCAAGCTGATGCACGGGATGCTCACTATGCCCCTCTTACCCCTATAGGACAAGATAGGCCGGTAGGTATGCGTCCCGAACATTAACAAAAACAGAGGAACGATATTCAGCCATAGAAAAAGAGCTATTGGCAATCGTGTGGTCAACACAATATTTCAGACCCTATCTTTTTGGTAAACGTCTTACGTTGTACACTGACCATCAACCGCTAACATACACGCTAAACCTCAAAATCCAAACACAAAGCTCGTAAAATGGCGTCTACAACTTTTAGAATACGATTTCGAAATAAAACATAGACCCGGCAAACAAAATGTTACCGCCGATGCTCTATCAAGAATATCTCACAAACTGAACTTGAATGAAGATGATTCTGACTCATACGGGGCTACAGTACATTCAGCTGACACTGATGATTCCGAATTTATTATTACCCTTTTTCGCAACCAAATAATATTGAAAATCGATCCTAATGAATCCGAAACGTATGAGGAAATATTTCCTCGAGTGAATCGGCGAACAATAACGAAAGTTACTTTCGGTGTTACATCACTGATTCGATTTTTTAAGGAATACATGGACCCGAGAAGATTTAATTGTATTTTATGCCCAGAATCTGTAATACAATCTTTACAGATTGTCTTCAAAAATTATTTCAGTCGATGTAAGACATTTAAAATTTATATTTCTCAAAAGCTTTTAATCGATTTACCAGAGGAACAAAACTCAATAATAGAAGAAACTCACGTTGCCCTATTACACGAAATGTGTAATAGGGCAACGTACGAAAGGAAGCCCTATAGAATTAAACTCGGAGAAACGCCGATCCCCAAACAACCCCCTCGAAATTATTCATATAGATATTTATATCGCCCAACCTAACATTTTCCTTTCCATGGTTGACAAATTCTCTAGATTTGGCACCTTGCTTCCAATAAAGTCTAGATCCATTCCTGACGTTCGCAAGGCGATTCTCAAATACATCACCCTGTATGGCACCCTGTCAATGATAGTCTCTGACAACGAACCTGCCATAAAATCTATAGAAGTAAGAGGATTGCTTTCAGATTTGAATATACAGCAGTACTTCACCCCTTCAAACCATAGCCAAATGAATGGAATAGTAGAAAGATTTCATTCCACCATAACTGAAATTTTCAATTCCAACAAACATAAATACAGACAATTATCAAACAAAGAAAAATTTCTAATTGCATGCACTATTTATAATAATAGTATCCATACAGCTACCAACCTTAAACCCCACGAAATCTTTTACGGAATCAAAAGTGGATAAGAGCAACCTCTGAATATGGATAACATGATCCAGCTAAGGGACAAATTATACGATGAAGCAGCACCAAACTCAAGGAAACACAGGACCAACAAAACAAGCACCACAACAGCAGTAGAGAAAAACCACCGACTCTACAACGCGGCGAAATGGTATACAATAACATTCAAGGAACTAAATCTAAAACTAAAGACCGTTTTCAGCAAATACAAGTTAAATGTAACAAAAGACGCACATACAGAGATACCAAAAAACGATTACACAAAGAAAAACTTCGCCGTATCAGGAAATAGTTTTTCAAATTCTAACTCTTTCTCTATTTTCTTTATTTGTTTCATTTAGGATTTAGGATTTGTTTCAAATATTCTAGAACAGCAAAATATTAGACCACACAGCATAGAGCAAATCTACGGGTTTCTTGATTTATCAGCATATTATAACAATTCCAAAATAATATTTATAGTTTCAATTCCAAGATTAGAAAACTATACATCCACCGAATTTTTACTAGAACCTCTTCCAATATCAGATAAAATTTTGATTCCAGTGGTGCCAGTGTTGCTTTGCATTATGGTAACAAGACGTACTTCATCAAGGAGCAATGCCTAAACATCGAGAAGACGAGACTGTGTAACATCAACAACCTCATAGATGCCACCGAAGACTCGTGCTACTCAAATTTGCTGAGAGGACTATCAGGAAACTGTACCGACCGTAAAATGCCTTCAGCCTACGGAGATCAGAAGAATCACGGACAATCATATCGTAACTACAAACACTCAGGACATCGAAATAGATTCGAATTGTGGTCCAACCAAACGAAACATATCCGGTACATATTTGATCGAGTTTCACAACTGCAGCATCTTTATAAATGGCACCAAATACAACAACGTCGAAGCCTATAAGTCAGAGCCGACATTTGTAATGCCTCTGGATGGTTTGCACATTAACGAAAATACCCTGGAAGTTTGTAACATCGATGAAATCCACGTAAGAAACAGGCACTACATCGAAACATTGACAAAGGAACACAAAATCCGGACAAACACATCACTAAGTATGTCGACAATCTGTATCCTTTTAAGTATCGTTACAGGCCTTTTCTGGATTTCAAGGAGGTGCAAACAAATTTCTTTTCACATTGGAACATCCAAGGAGTCTAAACCATTAGGACCGCTCGAAACCAGAAGTATCTCAGCGAATCGGGACGATTTGTCTTCAAAAGGGGGAGTAGTTAAGAACGAACCCTCTTGAACCACAACCAACCGCTTCATCGGTGCATCTCTATTATCATCATCACCGTCATCCATCAGCAACAACAGCAACCAATCACTTCATTGGTACATCTCTATTATCGTCATCATCGTCATCATCCATACCAACAACAACAACGACAACGCCGATGACGACGACTAAGACTCAACAATCGGCATAGCAGCCAGCACGATCACTACTCCGCACCCAAGTCCAAACATCAGCAATTCTTCCCCAGCAACTCAAAGGTAGCACAGTAACGAGCAAGACATATTCCTACATCGGCAAATGGCCATCCGGCAGCCAACGATGTCACCAACCCTTGAACCCGCCAACGACGGAAGACACCTCAGCAGTTTTGTCGCCTTTGCAACAGCAACACGGCGACCACGTTCCCTCTTTAAATTTAGCTTACTCAGCTGATTAATAGAATTCAATAAATCAGGTTCAGTTGGTTTTCGACCTCAGTACAGTTAACTAGTGTTTTGACGTAGGACTACGTCTTTCGGGAAGATGGGGGTACACTTTATGAAAACCGACAAATGAAATTATGAAAGATTTTGAACGTTAATTACTTAGCTGCCCCTGGACCAATTTCAAAAAAAAATATCATAAATCGATCAGAAACATTTCTACGCATCGATAACAATGCTTTTGACTGTTGATTTTCTAATTGAAACTATTGAAAAAGTGGTAAATTTCAAGCATTGTCCAAAAGCTTTGAAATAACAAACAAATGCACAAATTACGTACATGCATATGCTGCTTCCCCAACACAGTCATCAGAGAATGGTTCCTAGAAGAAACAAGTGACATTCGCCTCCAATCTTCGGGCGTGTACGAATGGGGAAGATGCAATTGCGGAACAGAACCATACGCCCCCAACGATCACACAAAATGCTCTCCGTTTTTTTGCCTTGGATTTGTTTTCCGTCAATCTTGTTTTACGTCAATCTTGTTTTCCGTGCTGAGCACCAATGCTACCCACACCTGAACCCTACCTATCCACTATCCCTATCCATCAACTCATGAACCGGGGACCAACGGCTTTACTTTGGCGTGATCAGAGATGTTATGCCTCAGAACATCCCGGTGGCGCCGACTGGGATTGAACCCAGGTAATTACGCTTACCTGAGTGAGAGGTAATTTCGCTTACCACTACACCACCGGCGCCGCTGATCTCCAGAGTTGTAATCCTGTAACCAAACTTGGAAGCAGGGGATCCTCTATATAAATTCAATTCTAACTCTTTTCTGAAATGACCTCTAAATTTTCAGGGCCACCAATGTTACGTTGGTGATAGGTTTTAACCTACGAAACCATACAGAGTGCGTCCCTGTCGCTTCAGAGTGTAAACGACATCCATGGCCGTGACGGTTCTGCGCTTGGCGTGTTCAGTACAGGTGATGGCATCACGGATCATAATTTCTAGGAACACCTTCAGCACACCTCGGGTTTCCTCGTAGATCAGACCGGAGATACGCTTGACACCACCACGTATGTAGCCAATGGGAAGCGAGAAAATATGGTACCAGCAGAGCTGGTTGTCTATATAACAGGTTGCTAACTACGCTTTTGGCTTAGTTTCGATTCACCCGTTCAACGACAAACATGAAGCAACGATGACTGGTCGTGGCAAGGGAGACAAAACTCTTGGAAAAGAAGGCGCCAAGCGTTATCGGAAGGTTCTGCGTGATAACATCCAGGGTATTACCAAGCCTGCCATCCGTCGTCTGGCTCGACGCGGTGGTGTCAAGCGTATTTCCGGTCTGATCTACGAAGAAACCCGAGGTGTGCTGAAGGTGTTCCTAGAAAAATCCTTGCTGCCGTCACCTACACTGAACACGCCAAGCGCAAAACCGTTACGGTTTCGAAGGTTAAAACTTATCACCAACGTAACAAAACGGCCCTTTTCTGGGCCACCAATTTCATTTCAGAAAAAAGTTAGAATAGAATTTATATAGAGTAACACATGATTCACCCATTCAATTTGTCACTAAATACATCAAAATGATACAAAAATCAAATAATTTGGAAAGGAAATAAATTATGTTCTATTTGTAGTCTTAGCGGCGGGTTAAATTTATTCCGTTCCACTTTCATAAACTGAAATCCTTATCGTATGCATTCTCCTGCTGCGCGACATCTTCGAAATCGTCCGTACCCAGCCCAGTGGCAAGCGCGTAGACAACACGTTATACTGTGACAGCGGGCACAGCGCAGCAAAATAAATGTTTTGGGCCCGGGACATGCTGCCTACTGTCAAACTCTGTTGTTACTGGCCTGTCCGAATCGTTAAATATAGATAGAGCTGGAATTAGGGCGTAACAGCTTTTGTAAACAATGACTTCTCTCGAAGGTTTCTAGGAATTCAATGCAAGTCCACACAATCCAATAAAACCATCGGGTAGGGGAAGTCTTCCTCTACCCGATGGTGATGTTGATTAGCGTAAGCGAGCCTTGATTTTGTAGAAATTATATATTATATAGAAATTAATAATACAGAGTACAGAAAGTATAGACTTAAAGTACAGAGAATACAAAGGGAGAGGAGCCAGTGTCGCTACTTGATAGCAAACTACTCATGATGGAAGGAGTCTGTGTACTTTACCGGCGTGTTCAAAAAGAAAGGCAATCAAAATTTAATTTGTTACATGCATGAGGCATGTAACAAAAAGTGTGTTGGTGAGTTCTTTGGCGTGAATGTTCCCGAAAAGTTCAGTATTTTCCTATAAGCAAATTCAAAACAAACTAATTTTTTGGCAGATTTGGGCAAATTTTGACCTGTTTCATACTACTGGAAGGTATGCTGGTCACAAATGCCGTGCCAAACTGATTTCCTGCGCAATTGATATGTATAAACGCGAATAATCACGAGGTCCAGTGATTATAGCAAAGCTTGCCTATAGAAACCATCACAGCCTATAGAAACGATCACAGTTCAGGGCCACCAAAAGAGTTGAGTTATTAAATTCACTTAATTACAAAATAATATCCGAAACAACAAACTAGAAAAACGAACAAAAATTTTGTAGTCCTACGTCAACAACGCGGTCGTGTCTTGTACACCACCCTCCAGCTTTTTTTTAACTTAAGTCTGGATGACACATCCAAAAGTATATAAGTTAAGAACGAATCCTCGGAGACTTCACCGGAACCAGCGATCCAGATACCCAGCATTACACCTAGCATCAACATCAATCCCAAACATCGCTCATTCATTCCCACAACAGTCAACACATCATCAGTTAGCAGCATCGTGATGTAAACTATAACAAATCGCATTCCCACGGGACCATGCAGACGTAAGCAGATCAGCCATCATCATAGTTCTGAGAGTGTATGCATCGTTTAAAAGTGTAATGAAATTAAAAGACAATAAATCAGTTTAGTTCTATTCTTGCTCTCGAGATCGGTAGTTCGGTTTAGTTTCTTTTTAAAAAACCCCGAATGTCCCGTCAAAGTATTAAGAGACGCAGTCGTCGGTAGGATACGCGAAAAGTGATTGAGTTTTAGTGCATTGTGATCCGGAGAAATCCATTGGCAAACGAATATTGTCAATTTGTGACCAAGTCTAGAGCCCAACACTGCGTGGAACCTACATTTAAGAAGCAGTCATTTTCGGCGAGTGGATATCGCTAATCAGTGACGTTTCAACCCAACAAAGCGTGCAACTGGCACGTAGGAACCCACAACGGACGAATACTGGAGTGGATCCATTAGGATTAAACCATAGGTGAGTTAACTTCTTTTATTTATGATTAATTGATTTTTTATTGAAAGTGTTAACAAATATTTGTGTTTATAATTGTGCGTTATCAAAGTAAATGTGAATAAATCCGAAATTTTATCTTGACGAAAAATTGAGTGTTAAAGTGAGTGATAATGGAAAGTGTGAAACAACAAATTGCTAATTTAAAGCAAGCCCTAGCGGCACGAGAGGATCAGATTGCTCAACTTAGTTTAGAGGCAGAGGGTGCAGCGCATGCTATTCAAGCTGCTCAAGCAGAGAAAGCAAACGTTGAACAAATTGCCCAACAAAGAGCGGAGTTAATTGGTTAGCTCGAAAATCAAATTACAAGCTCTCAAAGTGGGACGATATCTCCATCGAAGAGAGTTTTAAAAAAATTACAAACTCCTCAGATTTTAAGAGATTTACCATGCTATGATGGAAACCCAATAAAATTACATCAATTCCTCAGGGCAATTAATAACATAATACCTATTATCGAAGAAGCAAACGGAACACCAATGTACAGTGTGTGGATCCACGGTATCAGATCAAAAATTATAGGAGTTGCTGACACAGTACTAGAACCGTATGGCACCGAACTTTCCTGGAAGGACATAAAAGCAAATTTAATAACCCATGACAAAAGGGACGAAGTCTCACTGACGAGAGACTTATTTAAATTATCGCAAATAGGAACAGTGGAGGAATTCTACGGGAAAGTTTCCCATATAATCTCACTACTGCTGAATCAGCTGTGCTTAAGCGAAATGAATTTAGATGTTCATCATCTAAATCAAAAAAGAGATTCTACCAAGATTTCGGACTCAAAGTTTTCGTGGCCGGGTTGAAAGAACCCTTAGGGCCAATAATTAGAGCGCAAGCACCGGAAACCATGAAGGAGGCTTTACGCTTATGTTCTGAAGAAAGCAACTACGCCTACGTAAAGAATGCCTTCAAATCATACACACCTCCCATTCCACCCAAACCATAATTCCAACCCAGACCTTCATTTCAATCTATATCATATCCACAATTCAAACCAATACCTAGACAAAGCTTTCACCCACAACAAAAAACCTTCATGCAGAATCAAAATCAAAATCCATTTAAAATGTACTCAAATCCGAACCCGTTCAAAATGCAATCGAACCCAAATCCATTTAATCAATTCAGGCAACAACCTGCTCCAATGCAAAACATGTTCGCTCCAAGAAACACCCCCCAACACAAACCAGTTCCTATGGATGTCTACCCATCCATAAGAACTAGAAAAATCAATTATATGAATAGGCCCAACTTTCATCTAGAATTTGATCCAATTGACTACGGTCATTATTCGCAAAATGTAGATTATAACTTGCATTACTATCCAGAATACTTTGATCAAATCCAGGAAGAGCAACAAATGATGCAACCATATGATTCGACTACTCAAGTAACTGAGCCACAGGAGTCGGCAGCAGGAAATGACGAATCCGAAAAACAGAACAATGAACAAAACGTAGACGATTTAAATTTTCAAATGGTGGGCGGATTGTCGGGAATGACTTAAACAATTTTATCCCATACATAACTATCAATACCACTAAAGGAGAACTAAAATTTTTGATTGACTCGGGAAGCAATCGCAATTATATTTCGAAAAAACACGTTAACCTTAAAAACTGTAGATACACCACTCCTACAACGGTACGAAACGTAGGAGGTAGCCATATAATCAATCAATATGTAGAATTAAATCCTTTCCCCACAATACCAGGTACACATAAACAAACCTTCCTTATCTTTGATTTTCACCCATTTTTGATGGGTTATGAATCATTGAAAAACCTTAAGGCAGACATAATTACTTCCAACAATGAGCTTAAGTTCCCCAAAGGAAAAATTAAAATGAAACGTAAATACCCTGACCACAAGTCAGTACATTTAAATGCTCATGAAACTAAAGCCGTGAACCTCCCTACGAAAGTAAATGGAGAGTTCTTACTTGAAAATCATGTCATAATTAATTCGAACGTGATTATTCACTCTGGGTTGTACTCTGCGGAAAACGAATCTGTTCGAGTATTATTGACAAACTATTCTTATGAATCTAGTAATGTTGATTTGAACGCTAATATTTTACAAGCAGAAATAAATAATTTTGAAATTGGAACGCCAGAGACACCCTAACAAGAAAAAAACCTAAAGAAAACTTTATTTGATCAGTTAAGAATTGACCACCTTAACACTGATGAAAGAAATAAGCTCTTAAAGGTCATTTCAAAACATCAAAATATATTTTTCACGGAAGGCATGAAACTTTCATTCACTAGTGCCATTAAACATGAAATCAAAACAAAGGATGACGTTCCTATACACTCGAAATCATATCGCTACCCTTTCTGCCACAGAGAGGAGGTTCAGCGACAGATTTCGAAACTTCTTGATCAAGGGATTACTCGCCATTCCAATAGTCCATGGACTTCTCCCGTATGGATGCTTGGTTTACATGGATGACATCATTATATTCTCTACTAGCTTAACCACGCACATCGATAACCTAGTTGCCTTCTTAGGCCATGTAGTCACTAGAAATGGTGTCAAACCAAATCCAGATAAGATTCAGATTATAAAAGAGTGGCCGTTACCCACAAATGAGAAACAATTGCAAGGTTTCCTAGGAATTCTGGGATACTATCGCAAGTTTATAAGGGACTTCGCTAAAATAGCCAAGCCTCTAACCAATGCCTTGAGAAAAGGTGAAGGTATTAATCATACAAAAGATTTTGTTGACGCTTTCGAGAAATGCAAAAACATTCTCTCCGGAAGCGATATACTTCAATACCCCGACTTCTCCAAACAATTTATTTTGACCACAGACGCATCAAATTTCGCATGGTGCTGTGTTATCCCAAGGGACTATTGGAAGTTATAAGCCAATAGCTTTCGCTTCTCGAACCCTGAATAAATCGGAAGAAAAGTACTCGGCAATAGAGAAGGAGCTATTAGCTGTAGTATGGGCTTGCAAATATTTCCGTCCGTACTTGTACGGAAGAAAATTTGTCTTGTATATAGACCACAAGCCATTGACTTATGGGCTAAAGTTGAAAGATACCTACCAATAACAGACTTGTTCATTGGCGTCTTTGACTTGGTGAATTTGACTATGAAATACGCTACCGCCCAGGTAAGCAAAACGTAGTCGCTGACAGCTTGTCAAGAGTTCGTAATGAACTCAACCTTCATGAAAGTGAATCATCTGACGATATGACTGTTCATTCAGCCGATACAGATGATTCCGAGTTTATAAAATGTACTGAACTGCCGTTGAACTCGTTCAGTAACCAAATTATATTGAGAGTAGGTCCTGATGAACCTGATAAATACGAACAAATTTTTCAAGAATTTTTAGGAGAACAATAACCAAACTAGTATTCGGTGTTCCATTGTTAATCAGAATATTTAAAGAATACATGGATCTAAGACGAACAAATGGCATATTGTGTCCAGAAAGTTTTAATGATAGCATCCAGATCGTCTTTAAGAATTACTTCAGTAGATGTAAGTCATTCAAAGTTTTTATAACACAAAAGCTTTTGATTGGTTTAAGAACATCTGAAGAACAGAGCCTCGTAATTGAGCAAACACACGAATCAGCTCACAGAGGAATATGGGAAAACAAGAGACAAATCTCAAAACGATATTTTTTCCAAAAATGAAAATCAAGATACAAAGGTTTATCAAACTTTGTGACATATGTAATAAAAATAAATACGGTTGCCATCCTTATAAAATTCGCCAAACACTAAAAACCCGTTTGAAATCGAGCATATTGATATATTTTTGTCTCAACCCTTTAAATTTCTATCCGCAATAGATAAATTTTCCCGATTTGGCGTATTAATACCCATAAAATCAAGAACAATTACAGATATACGAACCGGCTTGATTAAAATGTTCTCAATATATGGTACACCAGGACTAATCGTAAGTGACAATGAACCGGCCTTACGGTCAGCAGAAATAAGAGGATTAGCTAATAATATGAATGTCCAGATGCATTTCGTGCCTGCAAACCATAGTGAAAGTAATGGTTTGGTCGAAAGATTCCATTCCACAGTGGCTGAAATCTTTCGATGTATAAAACCGCAATATTAAGATCTTAACCATAAAGAAATTTTTCGAATTGCTTGTACATTGTGCAACAATACTATTCATTCAGCTACAGGATTAAAACCAAGAGAAATATTTTTCGGCTTAAAAGACGGACACGAACGGCCTCTCGACATTGACTTGATGTTAGCAGAACGAAACAAATTCTATGGCAGAGAAAGAGAAAGAGAACCTCACATAGAAGAAAATAAAACCGTTTATAAAAGAATCCAAGGAATTAAACGGAAAACTAAAGAAAGATATCAACCGACCAGAGCTATTGAAGATAAAGGAAGAGTAGTTGTCGATAGGTCTGCACGGGAGATTCATAAGGCAAATGTTAAAAGAATATAAACTAAAACCCTTCTATTTTTCAGGATGGATGTCTCACTCATAATTTGTATGCTGTTCCTTCCTTTATCCTTTCCCAAATTTATCCAAATTCACGACATAACAAATAACCCAGGAGCACTGATTCTCACAGTGCGGGAGAAGGGAGAATTTTTGAAGGATATAATAGGCTACTTCATTCAGTTGACTTGAAAGAATTAGGAGGTACAATAAGAATATTAGAAAATCTGGTTTTAAACATTAATAGTTCTACAGGAGACTTTTATTATCTAATTAATCATAAATTCAAAGAAATCAACAATACTTACAAAGCCCTTCTCCCAAGTACTTCAAAAAACAAGCGAGCAATAGAAACATTAGGCAGTGCTATTAAATTTATTACAGGCAATTTAGATGCAGAAGATCTACGACAAATTGACTTTAACATTGATGCAATTAAGAAATCTGATAACAAGTTAATTGACCAGAACAATAAACAGATTATTATAAATCAGGAATTTCAAAACCGTTTACAAATCTTAGCAGATGAAGTGAGAAACCACAAAATGTCATTCTTAAATTGAATACACAAAAGAATATACCATTACAGAAAATGCTAAAATTTCAATTCTTTTCCAGTTAGATATTGTGTTACAAACCTTGAGAGTAATTGAAAATGGACAAACAAATATCCAAAATTTACATCTATAAACAAAGTCAGCTTTTGAATATTACCAACGATTTGTGTATTACGCCTTTAGTTCAAGGAAGAAGTGGAAAATGTCCCTTCAAAGAAACACCGCTCACTACAGAATATAAGCTTTTGACGTACGGAACATTAATTGTCAAGGCTACGTTAGAAAACGTTGTAATGAGTAGTACCTGCGGTATAAACCAGAAAGAACTAAAAGGTAATTATTTAATCATATTTCACAATTGTTCGGTATTCATTCAAGATAAGCTGTTCGAAAACATGGAATTATATTTCAACCACCCAGTCATCTCACCCCTCGAAACTTACAAATAGAGGAAACGCATCCTGTCCTACACAAAATGCATATGGAAAACAGGAAGCATTTGGAATCATTAAAAACACAACATTTCCTATCAAGTGGAGTGATCTTCACTATAATCTCGATAATCATGATCGTCGTAACCTTCACACACCGAAAGGCAATAGCAACATTCTTCAAGAAACGCACGGGACGTGCTTCTTTTGGGGATGGAGTAGTTAATAACGAATCCTCGGAGACTTCACCGGAACCAGCAATCCAGATACCCAGCATTACACCTAGCATCAACATCAATCCCGAAAATCGCTCATTCATTCCCACAACAGTCAGCACATCATCAGTTAGCAGCATCGTGATGTAAACTATAACAAAATCGCATTCCCACGGGACCATGCAGACGTAAGCAGATCAGCCATCATCATAGTTCTGAGAGTGTATGCATCGTTTAGAAGTGTAATGAAATTAAAAGACAATAAATCAGTTTAGTTCTATTCTAGCTCTCGAGATCGGTAGTTCGGTTTAGTTTCTTTTTAAAAACTCCGAATGTCCCGTCAAAGTATTAAGTTATATATATATATATATATATATATATATATATATATATATATATATATATATATATATATATATATATATTAGACCGGTTCATTTTAAACGAAATGTTCGGAATGTAACGGGTCAACCGTGATTACTGTTCGTCATGTTAATTTGAACTTCTGTGCAAATTTTCAGCAAAATCGGTGATGATTTAGAGGTGCTTCAAGTTAATTTTATGTTTTTAAGGTAATTTACGGCTTACAATATTTGTATCTCGAGACTGAAACAACGAAAGCTGCTGTAACAACTTTCATAGCAAAGTTTAATGTGTTATGTATCAACTTTGTAACCAAAGGTTGACTATTCGAAGTGATTTTATTGAAGTTTGACTTAGTTTCATGTTTTTTTATATAAAGATCTTGGAATCGTGCAATACATATATCAGTAAGTACGAAAATAATTAATTTTTACATATTCCGCCGTGTCTGCTCTCTGGTTTCGTGCAAAACCCGTTTTTGTTCCAACAGAAAGTTTTCCTTGGCAGTTCCATTTAAATTAGTTAAGTCTATCGACATGATCTGATGATTGGATATTCTGCTCAAGGCGACTGTTTTTTGCTTGCTGTACTCAAGTCTTTCTTGTGCAACAGCAGCCAAAAGGTTGCCAGATTTAGCCATTGCAACTCAGGCATGTGTAGGTTGGTTTCTTGGTTTCCTTTAAAAATCTGAATGGCCTTTTGTCCCACCGGCCGAGCGGATGTTGATGGCACAGCCTCCGGTTCCTCCCAAGCCAAATCGGTACTTTCTTTGGTGGTTGTTTTGCGATTGGGAGAAATCGATAAAAAAAAAAAAATATTGTAAATTTTATCAATTTTGGGATAAAAAGAAAGGTTTCAAAGCAGATGACAGCCCTGGACATGAGATATTGAGATGAGTTATACCTTTCGAATTGTCACGTTTAACCACGAGTTAAATTTAACTCGGCAATTGGGACACAGCCCAAGAGTGTTTCTCGATTACTTTTTCGAAGGGGCGTATCATCTTTTGTAAACAACGCAGTTGCTCGTCAATTTGGCGTAACTGGTAGTTCACCCACGCATGCTAACACTTTCATCAGATAGGCTTAATTTTCACCTACCTGATATAATGGTGTTAGCAGTATGCGTGGGCGAGCTATCAGTTACTCCAAACGGACAATAAAATGCGTAGTCTATGTCAAAACTATTGTAGAACCCGAAACTGTAGCACATTATGCCCATTAGGGATAGGGTAACGATCTTTTGAGTCGATCCAGATGGTTCCAGCTGAATGGGCACTGGTTCGAAGGGATTACCTTGATGTCGGAGGGGTTTGCTACAGGAGCGGATTGTATTGGGACGTGGGCTGGTTTAAAATCAAAATTGTACATCCTTAAAACCGCCTTTGTCGTAACCACCACCTGTACAATTCCGTTGTTCAATACGAGAGGCCAGTTGACGATCTGATTTTCAAGTAGAAAGACGCTTTGTTTGCTTGCTGTGCTGTTGTTTCGCGCTAGTGGTAATAATTCGTGCACAGAAAAATGTCGAGTGGTATTTCGGTTACAAACACCCTTGGTTTCCTTTTTCCGGACAATGCTGCGCAGCCAAAACTGGCTGAGATGGTCCGCTTTGTAAAAGGACTTGCGGGTAACCAGGGAACGATGGATACAGCCTACAAAAATGCAGAGGAGAGAATGGTTTATATAAAATACAACTCTGAGGAGGGCATGAGAGAAGCCCTTGCGCTCAATGAAAAGAAGCTGCCGTTCCATTATTCTAATGGAAAAAAGTGGATGTCTACATGTCAGTAGCCGGTAGTAACATTCAATATGTACGAGTGTTTGACCTACCGCCTGAGGTATCCAATCACGATCTGTCGCTGGCACTAATGAAGTACGGAAAAATCAAACGCTGTGTTCGAGAGAAGTATCCCCAGAATATCAGCTTGATTTATTTACTGGTGTCCGTGGAATCTACATGGATGTAGAAAATGAAATCCCATCGGTGTTGTACTTCCACAATAGACGGGGGAGAATTTTTTATAATGGAAACAAACTTAAATGTTTCGCTTGTGGACAGGAGGGGCACCAAAAAAATGCATGCGGAAAGAGGAAGAACAAATCGACAGGAGAAACAGAAGAAGGTGCTGGGCAAAAAAACAACACATTTGCTGCCGTTCTCGCAGGCACGAGTACTTCGGACAAGCAGACAGTAGAACTTGAAATAGAGATGCTAGAAGAAGAAAAAGAAGCAGAAGAAGAAAAGGATGCAGTTGTAGCTCCAACTACGACCATGGACTTAGAAGTGGATAACGGAGGGCAGCAGAATAATTAGCAGACACAGACGGACCTACACTACCAGCAGCGACACAAACAAACAGTTGGAAATTGGACAGAGCACGTGAAAATACACACCAAACTGATCAAAGAACAACAAAAACTACAGAAGCACGCCAGTGAAAATTCACCACCGAGAAAAACTTTACGCCCCAGCTCTCCACGCTCCGGCCCTGAATCCGAATAACTTTTAATTCTAATGAATTGTAAACTTATTCCCTAGACTATTGGCTCCGTAGAGTTGATTTCGACAGTTGAGCCTTACAAATAAATAAAATGAATAAAAAAAAAATAGGAGAGGTACAATAATGAAAAAAGTTTCATTTTCCTAACCTTCCATCCTGCCATTAATTGTGGCTAAAAAATGTTTCATGAAATTATGGAACAATAAGATATTATGATAATATTTTGTTTGTGTAAACATCAAGAAAATATTGTGGAAGTTTGTGTTTGACACATAATACCAGCCAATTTTGCTACATGAGAGTCGCAATAGCTTGAGCTTGAGCTTGAGCTTGATTGACCGCCCACGGTTGCTACTCTGTTACTGCCAGATCAGCTGTAATTACACAGAGAACCAATAGACGATGCTTGGGACTAGCAATCATCCTCAATGTGTAAAAACTGGTGATCTTAAATAAGGCAATACCAGCGCCGGCCGCGCCCGAACATAGGTCAAGAAAGGAATGGGAAGGATTGTGTTGACATGACACTCGTTTTGATGGAATCCGAGAACACCTCTGCACTTCCACGAGGAATCACTGGGATGTTGGATAAGAGGGTTGGGTTTACAGCAGGGTTCGTTTTGGTAAACGATAAGCTGAATTGATGTCCTAACGATCATATAACGCGAAGGAGCTTGGGACTAAACCCACGGTCTTCTGCTCAGTAAGCAAAAACGTTTGCCACTAGGCAGACGAGCACCTTTTTAATCACCGAGTTGCTGTTATTACCATGTAGTCATATTAGCAAATAAAACGATTGACGAATCTTGAATGTGGATGGGCCTGAGATTAGACTCATGATGTTCTGCTTAGTAAGCAAAAACGGTTGCTCTAAGGCAACCGAGCCCCTCATATCACATAATACCGTTGCTCAAATTTTTGTATCCATTCAAAACCGGAACCAACGACAACAACGAGTTTCGCTGTCACTTTCACGTGACGTTCAATGACAGGGTCCTATCCAGGATTACATCTGAAAAATCCAAATCTGGCCAACGCCCACCTAAACCTGTTCTAATCCACCTGAAATGACTAACGAATGGAAGACTTTGACTACCCAGCCATGCAATAGTCTCATTCCGTGGTTTATGACAACTTGATGATTCTATTGCGCTCATCTTTTGGCACCACCCAGGGGAGACTTGGTCCTGTACCCAATGCTTAACTTATCTCCATTTCACTCAGCTACTCGCAATTTCTTGTGATATAGTGGGCGGAATATTATTATATGAGACAATTCAATGCAGACGTCTTTCCAATTTGGCAGATCGACAGGTAATCGGTGAGTTACCACGATAGTTGCTATTCAACAACTCGACAACGTCCCATCGTCAACGCCTGCTATGAGAATTTCCCATTGCAGACGCCAACGAAATGACGTCATCGAGCTATCGATCAACTACCCTGGTTATCGCCTGGTACCTGATAGCACGATGCTAGGAGGCGAACCGGAAGAATCGATGAGCTACCTCTCCCCCTTTTGCTACATGAGAGTCGCAATAAGCGATTTTGTCATTTATCTCACCCAGCCTTCGCTCTTCAGTCTTCGCGAAGAGGCGATCAGAAAATCGCTCATTGTGACTCTGTCAAAGCTAAATTTTCAGGTTTTATGTGTCAAACACAAACTTTACAATCTTTTCTTGTTACTTACACATACAAAATATCATCATAATATCTTATTATTCCATAATTTCATAAAACATTTTTTTAGTCAAAATGAATGGAAGGCACCCTGCTTCCAACTCAAATCAAAACATCTGACAGAGATGTTAACAAACACAGTCTACTAAGCTGCACACAGCGTAAATATTTACGATTTTTTTTACAAAACTCGGGTACGCAGTACGTATCTTATTCTCTATCGCGTTCTTTTCAAAAATCAAAATGTTATGATTACCTGAGATTTGTCAATCATGTAAATATTTACACGTCGTGTATTGAAGAATCGTTGGTAAATAGTATTGAGTACTTGAAGAAACACGTCATGCATCATGATTTTTTAATCGTTTGTAGGGGACTGCCATATACGGCTGGTATCAAATAAATTATTTGGCTGCTTTCAGCAAACATGTTTGGCAAAACTGGAAAAAGGCCATCACACTATTTAACGAATTGCCAAATAATTGGAATGGAAAATACAAACCAAATATTTGCCATAGCAATATTTGGTCAAAATTAGCGTTCAGAATCATAATGGCCAAGCTAATACATTGTAATACATTGTAATTGGATTTATTAACTTTTCTCGGCGTGTTTGACGTTGGTTTTGCTGGCTAATACAAACTTTTACTATACTGTTTTAGTAAAATTTCGGAAATTTTTTTCAGTAAACTGTATTAATGCAAAGAGAAAATTAATGAATAGAATCGATCATTACAGTTAGACCCTTATGATTCTAAACGCTAGGTTTATATATTTGCCTGTTGTGTGATGTCAGCTTAACATCGAATCTGGCTTACAGCGCAAATCTGGAAATTGACAGCACAATGAATTTAAATGCGTGTTTATACTGTTTAATCCGACACCTTCCGGATTGACAAGATCCGTATTGAGAGACGCACCAGCCTAAGGCTGAAAGTCTCTATAATAAGAACTAAAAAAAAAGATCCGTATTATTGAGTCATCGGATTATTGTGTGTTGGATGAACAAGGAATACTGTAAACAAAGTTAATATTTGCCAAGAAAAATTACTTGAAAAATTAAAGTGATCGTGTCTGCACCACTCAGATGTATACAACTACGAAAATAAAATATAATGTACCAATATCTTTATGATTTGTTGAAAATAATCACTGTCGTGTATATTAATTTTATAATATTAAAAATACATACCTTCTGTGATTTCTCTGACACCATGTGCTTTGGAATACACATAGCCTAGAGAATCTCCTACATTACAGCAGCAGGCAACATATTTTCCGGGGTTATCCCACAATGGTAGAACCACTAAAACAGTAAGAGTGGTCAAGGCACCTCCTGTCTCCATAATATAGGCATGTGCTTCCCAAAAACTCCGGACCAAACTTACAAATATATCCTTTGTTGAAGAAGCTGAAAAATAATTTTAAGAAAAACCTGATTAGATAAAAATTTAGGACATTGTACATTTCCGTAATACGCGCAAAAAACAATTGTTTGGCAAACAGTTGTATCCAAACGTTATGGGTAGGGTAAATTTACAACGATCAGAAAAATTTCAGTTAGATGCATTTCTATAATGTTGACTGCTAGATGATCAAATTAGAGATGGGCAAAACAGTTCACAAAACCGTTCCTTGTAGAACCATTCGGCATTAGGAACTAGTTCTTAGAAACCGTTCTTCGCTCATATAGATTTTTTTCTATATATGTTTACAAATAGGAACCGTTTGAGCCCTGTGGGGCGAAAATGTCAAATTTTGCATCAGTCTAATGTTTATATTTCAATATATATGAATGGCAAAAATAATTTTCAATAAAATTAATAGTTTCCATGTAACTTGTCCTTCTTAATAAAACACCTTATATTTCATAAATCATATTTGGGTCTTTGAATTGTATTCAATGAATAATTTTTGGTGAGCATTTTTACAGATACCAACATTTTCTTAAAGGTTATGATTAAGGAAGTTAATTTTTGAAACATTCGTGGCCTTCAATCTGCTCCTTCTTTCTTTGCATATCTGTCCTGTTTAAAAAAAAATGCGTTCGCATGCGTTGCGGTGATGATTCTTGGGTAGATCGATCTCCGTTCTGTCCACCATGCTAGAGGATCGTTGATCCTTGAGAGAAGAGGTTCTGCCAAGTACTTGACCAGCTCAATATTACAAACATCAACAGGCCTTGCTCATTCTGATTGATTATGTTGGCGTTGATTTCAACATTTAGATTTGTAGACTCATACACTCACCCCATACTGGGTGTAGTCGTTATTTTTATTTTGTGTTAGAAATATTCTGGTTTTATTATTGTATACATGGCAGTATTTACAATGTCACTGAGACTTATACAAATTGAATGAGTGGGTTCATGATATTAAAAAAATCAAAATCAAATAGACAGGAAACAATTATTCTATTACTCTGTCATACGTTCTGTTGATTTCGAATATATAGTTATGTTCTGTATGAAAAGAATTCTCTTTGATTTGAATTGATTTTGTTGAATGAACAAATAAAGTCTATTATTTCCTATTTTATGTTTTGCTGCTTCCATCCGATTGCTTTCCCAATACGTTATATAATCATCGGCTACGTTTTCAATGAACTTCAATTATATTCTCTATATTCGTTAAGGCAGTAACTAGTTCTTATTTTATTTTTTTTCATCCTTCTGCATCAGATTATTAATAAAAGATAATAACTGGTTTAACACTCGTATCACCATATTTTAACTCGTTTTTTTAATGCTCATTCTAGTTAATGTACTAATCTTTCACATTTTCTTGCTTTATGAAGTGGAAGATTCGTCATCATTATTTTAATGAAATTAATCAACATATAAGATTGGGTTTTATTTACTAATAGCACTTCTTGGTGTTTTAGTATCAATTTTGCTCTTCTTTTTCATTATGCTCCGTATCGTTAAAACTTTTATGTGTATAATTAATATTAGGTTTGGTCGTTATTAAAATTCTCGTTCTTGTATGCTATAAAATCACTAATATCGATTTTTGTATGCTTATTTTTTGTATTTTTTGTGTTGTAACGCTCAATTCATCATTTCTTCCCACGATCGATTTGTGTTCGTTCGATGTTACATTTTTTTTTATGTATGTACACTTTAATTGATTTTTAAGTATAGTTTTTTTTTGTGTGAATACGTTGCTATAAAGGTTTCTCCACCAAAAAAAAAAAAATTACGATTATTTCTTCGCTACTTTTTGCACTCACCACGTTACAAGATTCTCAATATATAAAAATAGTCTGATTATTTTTATATGCTGCATTAATCTCAACTAAATTGTGTATTTTGTGTGGTTAGACCAGTGAAACAATACGTTAAAGACTAATAATAGGAATTTTTTTTTTTTTTTTTTCAATTTTGTTTATTTGGCAGGCTCAAATGTTAAAAAATAACTTAGCGGAGCCGAGTAACATGGAATACTAATTTTGGTACTCAAAATACAAACAAAAGATATACAAATGCATATTATCAAAGGATTTTCCTTGGTGGCGATCGAAGCGGTGACAAAGCGATCTTCTCCCGTGCACGCAACTTCTTTCTTTCCGAATTTGTTCCTCATTTTCGTTGAACCCGAAACGTGATCGCTGCTGCTGCATCTGAACATCGTTTCCCGTTGCATGCTCTCCGCTACTCTTCGTCGGTCGTCGGGGTCGTCTCGTCCCATTTCGTTTATCTTCATTCAACATCTCCAACCCCGTGTCCGTTTCCTGGTCGCTAATGACAAACGACGCACCTTCCACCACTACACCAGCATACGTACTGCTGCTGTTTTGTTTTCTTTCACTTTGGCTTTCCTTTTTCCTTTAGTTGCTTCTCCGGTTCCTTCCGAGGCCTTCCGCTTGGGACAGGAAAGCTTCCGGTGTCCGTCCGCCTTGCACAGAAAACATTTATCTTTGTTGCCATCATAAAATATATTTCCTTTGCGGTTGAAGAAATACAATGACGTGGGGATTTCCTTCTTCACATCCATATATATACCGCGTATCCCTGTATAAACCTCAAAGCACAGATCAGATGGAAATTTCTCCCGGATGATGCGTTTATTTTTCCATATTTCCCCAGCACTTTATCCAGCTCGTTGTCCGGTACCTCTGGTGGCAAGTCATACACACGCACATACTGGATAAATTCACCAGCATGCGACATGCGTACCTTTGCCGTCGTTCCATTCGCATAATGGAAGATTAAATCCTCCGAATTGTATGTCAGAGCATGGAGCATCGCTTCCTCTGATCTGAACTTTATGAAGACTCCCCTTTCCTCACCAATGCGATAAACAGCTTCCATTTCAGCCGGATCCGCGTCGAGTGCTTTGGCGAAATTTACAATCTCTCCGATGTTTGGTTTAGCATCATAATGGCTGAAGCTAAACTTGATGGTGTTTTTTACTTCACACATCTTGCACCGTAGCAACAAAAGGCACAAACTGATAGCAACGAACAAAGAGCAACTATATAATAGCGAGTCTCAAAAACAGGCTATCGCGTGGTTCACACCGAAATAAAATTCGACTGCTGCTGTAGACAGCTTTGGGACAACTGCCCGGAATTTTTTTTTTGTTTCCTGGCATTTTGTTATATGTCAACGTTTGGCAGTTTGATTTTTTTACATTTAACAGAGGCAATGAAGATGCCCGAGATCACAAAATTAGTCAATAATTGAAGTAAGTTTTTGTTTCGTAAAAATGACCCGAAATATTTGAGTGGATTAGCAACTCATGTGCTGAAATCAAAGAAAAAGCAATGTTTATTCAGGTATCCGAGATTGTTGAAAATAGATGCAGATTTTTAAAGAAATTTGATCTCAGGTACTCATCAAATGGTAAAATTTTGGTCGGGTATAATTGACTATTTTTCAGAGTCATACTGTCGAATCATACGGAAATAAATGTTTGTAGAATTATTGAGTACTTTTTGAGACATCCTTTAAATGATGTCGTATGTGAATATTTATTAAATAATGCATACTATTGTTACTTCGAGTCATATTGGTGCTTTTAAATTATCAACTGGATGTAATTTTTGTACTCAGTGATAGGACGAGTCATTTTTACAGATTGAAAGGGCACATGATATAGGAAACTATATAAAGCGCGGTCGTTCTTGTAGTTTATCAAGTACACATAACTTGTCTTTAGCACGATATTTAAGCACACATAATAAAAATTGGTTGATTACTTGGTGTAATATGAACTGCATACGTACAAAATATGTGAAACATTGTCTGTTACAGTGATAACAGTAATATAGAATGTAATTTATGAATCAAATTACATTTTTTTTAAATGTTAAACAAAATGTGTTTTGGCACTCCTGCTATGCTGGTAGCAGATTGGAACTTGATATGTTTCTTTTTATTGACTTATTTATGGAAGGTTCAAATTCAGTGTTTTTGGAAATAAGTAATCTCGAAGATACTAAACCATACAATTGCATGCAACTAGTGTGATTTCATGATAACATGGAAATAATATTAATAGACAGACACCCAAAGCTTTGGTAGTTATTTTGGAAGACACCTTTAGTTTTGTTAAGATCAAATGCAGCCTGTTTACAATTATCGACATAACTTCAACATGCTGTGCAAGACTGCTAGAAGTATTGGAGAAATAGAAAAGCTTTTTTTTTAGTTAATGGTCTTTTTTTTATAAATGTGTCCATCGCATAATAGGTGAATAAGTTATAATATATGTTTCATGAACATAACTGTGATCATCAAGGATAATAGTGCTTTTTTAAAATATGTAAATACTTCCAGTAGTCTCGAACGTTAATAGCAACCAATTATTATTCATAGCAACTAGATGGCACTAAAATATGTTCACAATCCCATATGTTCCACAGGATATAGTCTATCTTGATACATTTAACTTTAATCCTGGCGTAGTAGTTAGGATCCATACCTCTCACGCCAAAGTCACGAGTTCAAATCTGTCCCCGGACAGACAAGCTAAGAATGACTCAAGAGCGTTAAAGAGACCATAATAATAAAAAAAAATTACATAAGGATTCGATACATCGAACGATATACAGTAGGGTGTCCCAAAATTGCACTATGGCTGGAAATCTGGGGGCTCACCCTCCAAATGATAGCTAAGGGTGTAACAAACAAACTTTTGTATGGCGGCAACTCTGGTTTTTCATAGCTACTTTCCAATAAATATTTTTAGTTCTTTAAATTTCAGTGAAATCTCACCCTTTTATATATTTCGCAGATTCCTAAGGGTCAAAACTATAAGAGAAAAAATTTCCACGGCATGTACTGTGTCCAATTTCTTAGTTAAAATTTTTCAAAATCTCTAAAATGATGTTTTTTGTTGTACATCACTGCATTCAATCATCAAAAGTGGGTATCAAACATAGCGCTATTATCAATTAAATGCAGCAAATATATGGGAAATGTCATAAGCAAAAACTTTGCCCAAGATACTTTGACTTCATTTTTAACCGTTAAAAAGTTATTCGTGATTTACTGTGGAAAGAAAAGTTCAGAATTTCAATACTTGCAGTATGTCCACCAGCTTCGGTAGCCACAACTTGAATGCTTTTTTTCCGATTGAAAATTGTTGGGTTTCATGCTTGAATCGAAAGAACCTGATGATGTTCAACTCCGACGACAAACGGTTTCTGGGCAAATGCTTCCTCGCAATACCGGTGATGAGATCCGACTTGAGCTTGGTTTTTGGTGACATGATTTTCTTTTTTGGTTCTGCTTGCTACGGAAATCAAATGGAAACTAATAAATTGTGTGATCCCTCTCCGCTCATATATCCTCCTATTGAATTCTAGAAACTTCGAAACAAATGTTATCAAGTGATTTGCAACAAATTAGGTGATTTGTATTTATCGATTTCAATGATAGTTTGATTTGCTGGTGGACATACTGCAAGTATTGAAATTCTGAACTTTCCTTTTCACAGTAAATCACGAATTACTTTTTAACGGTTAAAAATGAAGTCAAATTATTTTCGGCAAAGTTTTTGCTTATGAAATTTCCCATATATCTGCTGCATTAATTGATAATAGCGCTATATTTGATACCCACTTTTGATGATTGAATGCAGTGATGTACAACAAAAAAACATCATTTTAGAGAATTTGAAAAATTGTAACTAACAAATTGGACACAGAACATGCCGTAGCATTTTTTTTTCTTTTATAGTTTTGACCCTTGGAAATTTGCGAAAAATATAAAATAGTGAAATTTCACTGAGATTTAAAGAACTAAAAATATTTTATTGGATAATAGCTATGAAAAATGGACTTTTTTCAAAAATCTCGTCGGGGCGACCTCTAAGCAACATTTCCCAGAGTTGCCGCCATACAAAAGTTTGTTTGAAACACCCTTAGCTATCATTTGGAGGGTGAGCCCCCAGATTTCCAGACATAGAGCAATTTTGGGACACCCTAATATACAGTTACCTGTCTTCAAAGCGATATTCGCAAAGTCAATTGAAGGGGAAATGGCTCAAATATTGACCTATAGATAAAAAGATTGGGCGCTTCAATTAAAATCTCCTGTTCTTCAATTCTTCGAGGAACAATGCGTTATCTGGACAATGCAAATGGATATTATTGAATGCTAGTTAAACATTGGTAAAATCGATGGTTTCATTCGAAATTTATGAATGGGGCCAATATTAGGAACACTTAAGCCAACATTAGGGACATTAACCCTACCACATTAGAACACTATTTTCAGGGCTACTACAGTGGCCTCTTTATGTGATTTACTTTGGGTTCGATGTTCTATAACACATTATTTCTCTAAGTCGGTGCTCCTTTCAATATAAAGGAGTAAAGAGTTGACCGTTTAACCATTGTAGTGTATAGAATATTTTGAGTGATATACGCAATTATGTGCACGTATTTTATATAAAGTCTTTTTCGTATTAAGGGTGTGATGTGGAACTTTTATCACCGAACATTAAAAAATATCAGGTGTAAATGTTTCTACAAGCAAATGAAGCAAACCATGCAGTAGAATATTTTACGAGACGTTTATGATCTTCTGATCTATCAAGTTATGAATAAAATTTAACAAGAACCTGTTAGCTTATTACCGTGACAAGCAACATCAATATCAATAGTTCTGTCTGGCCAATTGACTCCTGTAATTGAGCAAAATGTGCTGTTGATGTTTGCTGAAATAAATTAATCGTGACTTCACCATACTGCTTCACCATAAACACGTAAATGACCTAATAGGTTTGATCAACTTTGCATCTTAACTCAAAAGACTTAAGCCTTCTGCAAATATTACGAGAAATTTCTCTGATATCACACACTTGTATCACGTTTGCAAGTGTAAAGGTTCTTTTCTTTTTAAAGCCTTCATCAAAAATATTGTTTTTATTTCATATCTAAAAAATCAACATACATTACACATTAATTGGAGATTTTAGTCAAATAATCGATGAAGGTATTGTACCACGATTTTGTTGTTTTAATAGCATGAACCTAAAAAAAAACGTTAAAATTAATATTGTCATTGTTTTACGTTTTGTGCCGATGGACAAATCTGATCGTTTCATAAATCGAATCACTTGTTTGGCTTATTAGTTTGCGGATAAATGAAATGCTCTAGTGGCACGTGAGTTTATCGAAGATCGAATTTCATTGGTTTGACTGAACTATAAAATTCTTATATTGTAGGTTCTACAATATAACTAGAGTAGCCAACTACTTTGTTTTGCAGATGCCATCAAAAATAATAATTTAACGTTTTCATTATTTTTACTTGGGTAATTTAGTGAGATTTAAAACGTAATAATAATGGTTAGTGAATTTTGAAATCACT
>NW_027041594.1:0-21687 GCF_037179485.1 Ochlerotatus camptorhynchus
AGTTTTGAATGCGGAACTGTTCGGTAAAATTTAAAAAAATTCGTGAAAAATTGAAAGATTGAGAAATGTGTGCCAAAATTTAAAGTCTAACTTCTGTTTAAACCCCGCGTAATGATGAAAAATAAAAAAGTCGATTTTATCCAACCTTTACCAATACAGTCATTTGAATTTTATCCGAGTCAGTAATCCAAAAATCCAGTAAAACTACTAACTCCTGTAAAAAAATCTAAGTGTGTATACAGAAGCAGCGGAGCTCCACACCCCTCCATCGAAACAGCACCGCAGCTGAGCTGCGAGTGCTATGAAATAAAAAGGACATCGACTTATTACCACTACCTACTTCTCTCCCTTCCGCTCTCAGAATTCGCCAATTCGGTGTCCTCTCGTTGTGTTTTCTGCTGAGACTGAGCAATATTCGATACCGCGAAACATCTCCGCAGTTATGTTTTCTTTCGGCGCAGGAGATGTGCGGTAATGAAAAGTTAAGAATGTAGCTAAACATTTACAATAACATTCTACCAAATTTTCATGTGCGTAGTCCACTGCAACAGCCGAACGTACGAACGAATAGGGTTGACTATAGCGCATTTTAAGAAAACTTCACAAGTTTTTATGGCTGTTTTAAATCAATAATTACGAAGAAACCATAAAGCCTACAAGGTTACTAACAAAGACACAAATCCTAGGGAACTGCATGTAGAATGTTTTGTAGAACAACTAAATAAACAGAAATGAAAATTTTACTTTAAAACACTAAAATGTATGAAATTTCACCAGTTTTTTCGGTACTTTCAACATACTTTTCAATTTTAATGTATGATAACTAACTTTAATCGAGTTCTTTTCTAGGAAGCATTGATAGCCTAAGACTTTAATCTTTTCATTTGGTATGTTGAAATCAGAAAACCACATTAAGATTAAAAAAATATAGCTAACCAAAGTTGGCAATACAAAAAAACATAAAATGTTGAATAACTCACTTAGCAGTCATTTCCGACCCTATGTTTCATGGGGATTTTTTCATAACTTTAGGAGCCCTATCTACCCTGAAAATATGTAAAACCCGGAACCAAACACCCTGTATTTTCAAAGAAGGGATATTCCCTTCTTTATCGTTTATCTAAAGAATTAATTATTTCCTTTTCTTATATTTTCTAAGAAGGGAATATTCCCTTCTTTATCATATATTTCAAGCATAACTTTTCAAAAGGACGTATGTAACATTGGATAGGAAATTAGAAACATTGGATAGCAATGTCTATATGAGATTATTAAATGCTATTTTTTTAAATCCATGTGTGCTATTAGTTGAATAAATTGATTGCGTTTAAGGGGAGGTTTACTTGGATTTTTTCAAAAAAAATTGATTTTTTTGCATAAAATGAAAGCTACAAGTGTGTAGAATATGTGGCCAAAAGGATTTTACGATCCGAAACATATTTAGCGAGTTATGGCGCTTTGAGTGAACCTTTGTCATGCGCGCTGAGGGACGCTACAAAAACTTAAAACGCGTTTTTCTCGAAACCATATTTTTTATAACAACTTAGAGCATAGGGCTTGAACAAATGATCCGATTTACAATCGGAAAATTGCGCTTTGAAGGATACTATTTTTTGTATGGCTTATAAAAAAAATTGTTAGTTACTATTTTTTAAGCAAGGTCAAAGTGAGAAAAAAAGGGGTAAAAAAGCACTAAATTTTCAAATGTCCATAATTTGGTCAATTTTTGTCGGATTTCGTTCTAGTTAGGTATAAGCCATAGGGAATATTATCAACTTTAACCACAATAAAAAAAATTTCATTTCAGTTCACCACCAGAGGGTGTGCACTCGAAGTTCTGCAGCAAAACCTGACTGACACTCCTCCACGCGAGCCGCCATTTTGAGTCGTCATTTTGTTTTTTTACCTTCAAAAAATTTCCAAGTATTCAGGAATAGTGGACAAATATAATTATCGAAACCGGAAGTTCGTATGTCTTTTCATTCTCCTGAGAAAAAATTCCAAAGTTCAACTGTTTTTCAGCCAAATCCAAGTAAACCTCCCCGCAAACACGGACAATACTTTTGATAAAACAAAATCATACACCTTTTATTTGTGTACTACTCACATACACCCTGATTGATTCGTCGGTATCACACCTTGATTGTTACATACACCCTGCATGATTCGTCTATTTGACAGGAGGGTTCAAAGAATTAATGATTTCCTTTTCTTAAATTTTCAAAGAACACAATATTCCCTTCTTTATCATATATTTAACGAATTAATCATGTTCTCTTTAATATATTAAAAAAAGGAATATTCCCATCTTTATCGTTTATGAAAAGAATTAATCATTTCCTTTTCTTATATTTTCAAAAAAAGGAAAACGCCTTGATCCATTAAGAAGATTTTTTTTTTATATACTCGAAAGAAGATTCCAGGAGTGACTATGATAAACAAAAATAGTCAATCTAATACATGGCATACTTTTCTGGGGAATGGTACATTTTGGGGAATGGTTTTATTGGGAATAGTCCGTTCTGGGGAATGGCTTTCGGGGGAATGTCATACAATCATAAAAATCTCCCTAATACAGACTAAAACAATAAAACAATTAAAAGCTAAAAAACTTTCTTTAGAATTTTGATTGCTGCTCATTCGAGGTAATGTAGCACAATCGAAAGCAAGGCTCATGTTCAAAATAAGGGGAAACATCCATTATTATTTTTATTAGTAGCTGCTCTTTCTTATTCCGTTGAAGTGTCCAGGTGGTAAAATATTAATTTATCGGTATAACTAAATGTTTTCCACATTTATGCCAAATGGGGTAAAGCTTGGAATGGGCGATTTTGAATCGAAAATGGATTTTTTTAGTCGAATTACTCATCACTTCGAAAAATTAGACATCTGACCTCTAAGAAAACTGACATCTTTCTTGTATTGTTCTGTTGATTAAAATTTATTGATGTAATCGGTCATCAATGAATCGAATATTTAAAATAAAACTTGCCCAGTATTAGGTAGAGCCCAAAATCTGAGTGAAGATAGACATCCGCGAAAATTCCGAAATCCACGTAAAACCAGAATGTATCCACCTATGATGAGGTCTGACCCTTCTTGATCCTGACATTACCCCGAAGCCACTACCCCGAACGCCATAAGCCCAAATAGTACTCACCCCGAACTCCATTTCCAAAAGCTGTTAATTTTTTTTACTAGTTATAGCGTTCGTATAAGAAAATGGAAGCGTTGCCAGTCTTATTGATCTGTTGTCTTCGCTTCTAGCAAGGACTGCAAGATAATTTAGGTACAAATCCCTGTTGCCGAATTGTATTTTGTTTTCTCCGCCTATCTCTCCCTCTGAGCATTTCTACTTTTCACATGTTGTTCTCGGACATGTTGTTACCCCCAAGATTTTCCACCCTTTGAACTGCCATATGTCATATTTGAATGCGCCGTAGAAATACACCATCGGGATTTTATGTTCGTCGTTCCGCGTTGGTTCATCGTTCGCCAATTTTGTGAGAGTGGAATTACCGAATTACGCCCGGAGATTTTTGGTCTTCTTTATGTTTGTTGTTTACACGTGAAATATAAATCGGATGCATTTCAAATAAATCGGGAGTGACTAGATACTATATAATCAGTACGTTCTGCATATTAAAACAACATAATTCGTAGTTTTGGCGGAAGGCCTAACAACCAGATGCATATTTTTTCCTTTATTTAACGTCGGTCTCTGTTCCGCAATCTAATGCCAATCTCCGACGGACATCGATTGCCATCCATTGACGGCAATCGAATGTGCAGGTAGGCAGCTTCCACACCTGCGTAGGATATCGCACCCATTCACAACACACATGGGCCGGGACCAACGGCTTTACTTCCCTTCCGAAAGAAGACGTGACCAAAAATTTTTATGCCTCAGAAAAATCCCACCGACCTCGGTTGGGCTTGAACCCAGACCTATTGGGGTGAGAAAGCAGTCACGCTTACCACTACACCACCGGCGCCGGCGTCCCAGATGGATAATAGAGTTGAAAATTGGAAATACCTAGGGGGAGGAGGGGCATAGTGAGCATCCCGCAGTTTGGCTCTGGATCTACAGCTGCATGAAACAAATCAACTGGTAGTAGATTGCCCCGTAACGTGGGTAGATCACCTTTTCGTGGTACGTTATGGGATGTAAGATCTACCACCGATTCCTAGTCCTGACTTCTTCAAACTAGGGGAACAGGATTTTTCAGTAATCAAAGGAACACATCTTAGTCCTTGTTACTTTTTATGCCTTGTTGATAGCGATAAGTCCTTGGGTTACCTGGACCGAGGATGATCTTGAAACAAGGAAAAAATGAGTTAGTTAGTCTTCACCTATGTGATTCCTAATTTTCTAATCGTTGTTCCCTAGTTTGAAGTGGTTAAGACTAGGGTTCTGATGCATGGTCATTATCGGTGTCATAGCTTGTTTTTGTTGTTAAGGAATCCAATTTTGACTGACAAAGGGGCGCGCCTTTGGAGGGTGTTCCAACTCCGAAGGGTATAAATAGCGGAACCTTTCAGTTAGAATCGATTCCTTGCGATGAAGGCAAGAATGACAACTGTATCAAAACCGAATACTTCATCATTTCTCAATAGTGATGGAGTAATACGACATGCACTAAACTAAGGACACGGGATATACGACAATAGATCAAATTACTGGTCGCAGTGGTGTTATGTCCCGAACAGAGGAAAAAAAAAAAAGTACATTCAATATCATTATGATACCACCTACCACCAACCAATTTGTTCCGAACGGCCGGAAGTCCAAGCTGGTGTACGGGATGATCACTATGCCCCTCTTACCCCTACGCCATGTAAAAGAAAACTTTTTTATTTGAAATTATATTTCTTCTACTTTTTTTTGTTTATTGAGTAGTTTGTTAACTATTTTCTCTCTATATGCGGACAAATATGGTTTGTTTAAATTTTGGCTCTTCCGTCCCTCGAAAAAGTAATCGTGATTTGCTTTAAAATTCATGGTATTGTCATAGAGTCGTACCCGGAACACATTTTCATGTGATTTGAGGTGTCGCATGATGGGTTTTGGTCCAAGTCAGAAAATGGCTACATCCGATTAAGACCGATTATAGACCCACAACCCGTAATTCACCGGAACATGTTCTAGTTTATCTCCGGAACGAATTGACCGATTCCAAAAACATTAACATCGGTGGTGTTGCGTTCAATTTGATTCAGTGGTTGCCCTAAATTTCGCGTGGCGTCAGTTTGAAGTTGTCAGGATTAGGGTTCGGAGGTAGATTTTATACTTGTAACGCACCACGAAAAGGTGATCTACCAGCATTACTGGATTGTGTCAAAATATGTCTTTAAATGTAGGATTAAGTATTTAAGAACTGTCTGAGGCATTTGTTTAAGAATCCAAGACGAAGTCAATAAATTAAAAAAAAAAAATCTACTTGAAAATTAATTAATTGAATCAATTAATTTTCCCTTGCAGTGGAAGTTTCAGGAATCTCACCAGGAATGAGATATTGATTTCCTCGAATATAAACGTTTTGGCATATTTAAATTTCGTTTAAAGAAAAATTTAAATCAAAGTTCGTAAGCCTTTTAAGGGATGATGGATCATAAACCTCGTGAGCAGCGGCGTTTCCTTAACCTCAATCTTCCTGTGCACCAACTCACAAAACACAAACATTTATCAAACTATTGCTTGCAATGGAGTAAAGTAGAAGATTACTAGACTAACATTTGGAAGGGGTGGAAGAGCCAAAATGTAAACAAACCATATTTTGCCATATATAAAGAGAACAGTTTACAAACTACTCGATAAACACGAAAAAGTAGAAGAAAATATAACTTCAAATTATCAAAAACGTTTCTTCTTACATGGCGTATTTCCAACTTTCAACTCTATGATGCATCTGGTTGTTACGCCTTGCACCAGAACTACGAATTATATTGTTTTAATATGCCAAACGTATTGATTCTGTAGTATCTAGTCACGCCCGATTCATTTGAAATGCACCCGATTGATATTTCACGTGTAAACAAAGAACAAAAAGAAGACCAAAAAAAAAAAACTCCGGGCGTAATAATTCCACTCTCACAAAATTTGCGAACGAAGAACCAAGGCGGAACAACAAACAAAAAATCCCGAGGGTGTACTTCCACGGCGTATCACCAGTGTTGGCAGTTCAAAGGGTGGAAGATCCGGGGGTAACAACATGTAAGAAATTATCAGGGCGTATGATGTTTTCTTCTCAATTTCAAGACAAAGAAAACTTTTTTTTTAGTTTTTAGAGATGCATGATGATAGATTACACTATTAACTATATGTCGAGCTTATTAAATCATCCAGAAAATGGAAAGTTGTGATATGATTAATTTTTAGGTCATCAAAATTCGAAAGCGATTTTCTCGATTTGGTAATTTTGGAGTTCCACCCTTTTCAAATGTTAGTCTAGATTAAGTGTATTTTTCAACCGATTCGGAGTATGATATGGCATTAAATCTGGTTTTGAAAGTTGGTGCACAGGTAAAAAGTGAGGTTACGCGACAGCACTGCTCGTGAGTGAAGTTTAGAAGCCTTCCGAAGGAAATCCAGAATTGTGGAAAGTAAAGCAACGTTTCCAACAACTATTTTATTTTTATTCCGAGGATTTCGTATGGTATGAACCGGTCCCATGGTCATGAATTTAAAGTTTCAAACTTACAGATCTAGAAAAGTATCCGATTGATTGGATATAATTTACATCTCGATTAGAGAATATTAACCAGACACATACTGTTTCTTATAAATTAAAAAAAAAAACAAATGAATGTTAAAAAAAAGACCTCGCTTGAGCAACAACCTTCCAGTCATATCACATAACGCTGCTACCAGCCAAACTTGTGGTCTTGTAACAGAAATTCAAACTGATTATTTTATATTCTTGTTTCACGCACCGCTGGCAATGCAAAGAAAGGATTAAGTATGCACAGACACCAGATATCATCACAACAATCAATTATACGTTCAACGATTTTTGTGAAGGATGCGTTTGCTGAATTTGGTGTAACACTTTCAAATTTTATGATATACAATGCTTTTGATATGGTTTAGCTAAAATTGGATCCCTTTTCACGTGCACCGAAAACGAATAACAGAAATGCGAGTTTCTGGTTGCGATCATTGAACTGAGCAAGAGGAACTCTCAAGAGTAACTCAACTCCATAGTGTGAACTAACCGACCCGCATCGATATATTTCCACGAATGTAAGTAAGCATGAATATTACTCTCTAAAACAAGAAGACCTAAAAGCGCTCATATGTACGTGCCGGTAATGCATGCTGATGGAATTATGCAAAAAAATCCTTCTCTATGTTTTATTAGGATTTTGCTCATAAAATCTGGGAACCTTTACTAGTTGAATGTAGTGGAAGCCTCTATTCTCTATGAAGTGATCCATTATGCCACCCCGTGGTGGCTTCAACCGCTATGGGTTAACTTTAGCGTGCCAGGAAAAGAACTGCCAAACGCAGGAAGGAAGGAGAAAAACAGGTTCTCTGGAGCGGTCAGTCTATTTATAGAACAGCAGAGCTAACATTGCTGCGGTCGTTGATTCGCTTCGGCGATGCCCTTTTTGATCGCTCTGAAGCTTTGAACCAACACATCGAAACAGTAATGAATTTTTATCAAAAAGCTAGCAATAAAATATAATGCCTAACATAGAATGGGCAATGGATATTGGAGTGTAAGATTGCCTCGAAATAGGTTTTTGCCAGTGGCGTCCCGTAACCTCACTTTTTACCTGTGCACCAATTTTCAAAACCAGATTTAATGTCATATTCATACTCGAATCGGTTGAAAAATACACGTTAATCTTCTCGATATCTATCCATTGCAATCAATATTTTGTTAATTGTTTATGTTTTGAGAGTTGGTGCACAGGTAGATTGAGGTTAAGGAAACGCCACTGGTTTTTGCCATGATGTATGGACATCTAATCTACATTATATTAAAACTCGTGAATACATTTTAATGTGTATGATACACTGCAGATTTCCCTTACAACGTAAACACGACCTGACGTCTGTGCTGAGATCTATATTCAATGTTTCATTTTAATGTTTTCTGATAGCGAATTCGTTTATTATCGAGGTTGGGACAAGTTTCAACCCAGTGCGAAACCGAACCTTTTTTCAGTGCGAACCTCATCCATTTATGTCAAAAACAAAAGAATCGCTCCGACCGAATCCATTTTCCATTATTCATTTTTAACTTCATCCGCACGCCAAAGTGAATTCAACGATGTTTCAATGCGTTAGGACGGAATCAAAATTCGTAGGCCGAGTTTGGATTCAAGAAAGGGTGTTAGATTCTTGACATCTCGAAAGATTGTTACTCCTTAGCAAATCTAACGATATACATGGAATGGTAAATACATTTGGAAAACATCTGTAGTGGAAACATTCCATTTTGTGTAAAGCATCCGCTCGAAAAAGAGTCAAAGTTCGGGTTGTGCTAGGCCCAAAATTAGATCTAAACCCTACATCATATTTAATGAAAGAAAAGGAACATAGAAAATTCCATTCATTGTGCTGTCGTCGGAAATTGGAATGAGATATGAAAAATTTAATAAGCAAAAGAAATGAATGTAGAGATTCAAGAACAGTGGAAACCGAGAAGGAAGCTGCAGCTATTTCTGCGAAAATCAGCAAAAGAAAGGAATACTCTCTGGGCTAGAATAAGAGATACCAAAAACCAGTTTGAGCACAAATGAAGACGATTAATAAGAGATAATGAAAAATGTCGGCATGTTGCAGCCGCCAGCGGCCTAACAAGCATGGTGGCTGCTACATATGATTATTGTCATGGAGAACCCTGCTCTGCCTGTACCTTCGTTAGTTCGCTGCGGATGTTAATGTCGGGGGGTATCGATTTCAATGCAGGTAGAGAATGAGAAAATTTAGAAAAAATGAAAATGTTCCGTTTGCTTTTTTATAATACACCGATTTGATCACGTGTTCTGATCTGCTAGAGTTAGAACATCCTCATGTTTCTCACGTCTATGATCACACTTATAATTTTTAATTATGTGGGCCACTTGAAAGCCATTACAGGCTGTTCAAAAATCACGTAAACACAAAGGGATCTGCACATCGTGACGCCAGCGAAAAAAAATAAATAAATAGAAAATTACTAAATGAAAATACACAGTGTTTTTGATCTAATGTCCGTCCTACTAAGCACAAATCTCAGGTTAAGACCTCTCTCTTTCGAACGGATGTAAACCCAAAAATGGTGATTCTACTACTATCAACCTTACTATACCGTACCGTTGAATTTGATAAAATGTCACGAATTGTTGCGATACTGCTTCTTGGTTACAAATTCGTTCTATGAGTTTCAATTCCGTCCTAACGCATGAAACGCCATTGGCTTTTCTAGTTTTGTCGTTTTCATTTCTGAAGGCATAAAAGTGATTTGTTGGGATTGTCTCGAGGCTTGGGCACGGTGAAATCATTGATTTTATTGATGTTTTCAACTCGATATAACGTAAATGGGCTATTACGACGAAGTAGCGCTCTACCCTATAAGATTTACCTAACACGTACACGTTTTGAATTACTTTGGGTAGTTATTGATTGTTATTAGAATGGGTGGTGTTCATGTTGAAAACCAAAACCTCAAGCGATGATCGCAATTACTTTGGAGCTTTTCACAAACCACGATGACACCTTAGAGGGGTGGTCAACGGTCCATATAAAAGTAAAAAAAAATAGGGACTATTGTCTACGCGGAGTGAGTAGGGGGAAGGGCCGTCTAAAAACACTTCATAGACGGTCTTCGTTGTTTATGAACAGCCCCTTAAATTATGGATGGATGGATGAAGATGGATTCTTTAGTTGTGTTGAGTACTTGGCACTGATGAAGTCTGCAAGTAGTAGACGAAATACGCGTATCTGTCAAAAGATAAGCAAATTATAACGGAATTGACGGGAATAAACCAACCCACTCAAAGCTCTTCATAGCCCCTTAAATGTGTTAATGGTGCGTGAACATTGAACAACTATTTTTTGATTGTCAACATCAACAGGCTCAATAAAGCTTCAATGTTTGTTTGAAAAAGCAAAATATCATTATGATTGCAGTAAACCTGTTATTTTGAGAAACACATTAATTAATATATTAGCTGACCCATATCTTGCCCTACTCATTGAAATAGGAGCTCCTCACAATCGTGCAGGTGCACCAGGAACATGTCCATATGTGTCAACTTTAGTTCTGGGCATTTGATCTAACCCAATTGAACTGGTGTTTGGTCATGTCATGTGGAATATGTCCAGATGTGGCAAATGTGATCCTGGGGCGCTTAGTATAAGCACCAGTGCACTTGTTTTTGAATTGTGTATGAAATCCAATAATGCTCCCGGGGTCGATCGCATATCAGCAGAGATGTTCAAAGCCGGCCCAATGCTATCCGCACAAATGTTACATCAACTAGCTAATCTGTAATATCTGGGACACCGCGACTTTTCTTGCCGAGTGGATGCGGGGCGTCTTATTGAAGGTTCCTAAAGAAGGGGAATTTTACTGTGTGCGACAACTGGCGAGGCATCATGTTACTGTGCGTTGCTCTCAAAGTTCTGTGCAAAGTTATCCTGAATCGGATACATGAGAAGATCAACGCGAATCTCCGGCGGCGGTGCCGGAAAATCTTGTGTGGATCATATTGTTGCGCTCCGCATCATCATGGAGCAGGTCAACGAAGTCCAAGAGTCCCTTTATTTGGTATTCATCGACTACGAAAAAGTTTTCGACCGACTCAAATCATTAAAATCTATGGCACACCCTGAGACTCGGATAAAATCGTCAACCTTTTCGAAGCGCAGTAACGAGGCTTTCACATGTAGAGTCCTGCATAACGGAGCCTTGTTCTATCAAGCTTATAAGGTGATCGGTAATAAATTACTACAAATTATTAATATAATTAGTGAATTTTAAATTACTCAGTAATTTCAATGTAATAAAAATAATTGTGGGTAAACTAAGTTGTCTACGTAGTTAATGAACAGCCCCTTATAGCGCTCTTACGAAAAAATGATCGGAAAAACGCTTCGTTTCGATTTCTGCAATGGGCTTCAGTTCTTTGTGAAAGAAAATATTTTATCTATGACATCATGACACAAATTTAGACAGAAAAACCACAAAAATCGACCTTCAGGTAGACCTTGAGCTATTTCAATCTTAAAATATACCCAAAAAAGACGGTAAATAATTAATTTTCCTTAAGATTTTCACTCCTTTGCACCTTGCGGTAAAGTTCCTATAAAAGTGGAACCTATAAGAAACCAACGCATTCCACTATTATATGAACCAAAGTTAGCAACTGCCACAACTACTGGAACAGTGTTCCTATTAAATGGAGGACGAGCTTTCTAAAATTGCATGTAATATTTTTCTATATTTAGCTGTGTAAATCTCTACAAAACAAGTTTTACTGAGATCTCATCAAACATTTCATTTGTTTGCAGAGATTCAGCGAAGCATTATCCGAGACTCAGCAATCAAATGTCACTTTTGCTGAGATCTCAATGAAACTTATTTTTGCTGAGATTTGCACAGCTGCGCTCGGTAGAAAAAAAAAACTAAGTGTGTAGGTGCAATTTACCGTTTACCGAACCGTGGGTTGCTTTGGTAGCCTATCACTATGGAGCACCTCAACGGATTCTATGATATGCAGAGTAAGCTCAACGACCCTGCAAAATGGTCCTCTGCGGCGAGTCTCACCATCAATGTCAACACGGACAAACCCTTCCCACGTTACGGTAGCGGAGCAAGCAGTGGATAAAAGATTAAAACTAGAAAACAGTGAATAAAATATTAGGAATCACGTAGATAAAAAAATAACTATCGAACTAATTTTTTCCTTGTTTCTAGATCATCCTCGGTCGACAAATCCGAGCCTTGGCATACAAAGTAAAAAGGACTAAGATGTGTTCCTTTGATTAGAAAACAGTCCTGTTCCCCTAGTAAGACAATACACTGAAGTCTTTTTTTACACGGTTTTTTTGCGATTTCACCGGAACGTTTTTAACGATTTCTCGACAACGATACAACCTATCGACTTGATTCCAATCACATTATCCGTTTCAAGCTATAGGTAATCGAATGGCACACTTTTAAAAAAAATCACAATTTTTAGTGTAAATACAGAAATTTTTAAAATATGTCTATATGGACCATAGCATGCTATAATAACGAATGGCATCAAAATCCGATTTATAAAAAATATTTAAGCATGTAAAAAATCAAAATTTCGGTAGTTTTTTTTTACGCGGCACGTATCCCCCGGGTAAAAAGCGACTCCAGTGTAATAGGATATATGTAAAAGTCATGGACATACGTTCCTAATATGATGTGTTCCAATCATGGCCTATGGAAATTCAATAGACCATAATTTGAACACACCGTAATAGGAACACGTATGGCCATAACTGTGCACCTACCCTACTTTAAAAACAAAACAAAACTTCTGTAATCGTTTCAGTACAATTTTCGTACCACCCAACTCACCTATATTATTTGCCTTGGGTGTTTGAGAACTGTAAAGTGGACCCAACACGATTGCTTTTATTGACAATAATCGTACTGTCAATACATCGGTATTGACAATCATACTGTATTCACATCATCAATATTATTGTCAATAATTCCCCTTCACGTCAATATATTGATACGTGTGGGGTTCGCTTTAAAGGCGCAGGCTCTTTTGCTATGTCAATGTTAATTCCTCGCGTCTCTTTTCAAATAGACCAATTCATGCCGAACATTGCATTAGGTCCTAAGTAACATTGACAGACCATGTGAAGACATTCCCAGATATTTTCAGCACACGGATCGATAAAAGAAGCTTTTATCAAGTATCTCTAGACTAACATTTGAAAGGGGCGGAAAAGAAATGTAAACAAACCATATTTTACCACATATAGAGATAACAGTTCACAAACTACTCGATAAACACGAAAAAGTAGAAGAAAATATCATTTCAAATCATCAAAAACGTTTCCTTTTACATGGCGTATTTCCAATTATCAACTCTATGATGCATCTGGTAGTTACGCCTTGCACCAGACCAACAAATTATTTTTTTCCCTTGATTTATTTTCCGTGCTGAGCACCAATGCTACCGACGCCAGGAAGGCAGCACACCTGGACACTACCTATCTACCCATCAGCTCATGAACCGGGGATCAACGGGTTTACTTCCCTTCCGAAGGAAGGCGTGATCAGAGATGTGATGCGTGAACGTCAACGAATTATATTGTTTTAATATGCCAAACGTACTGATTCTGTAGTATCTAGTCATGCCCGATTCATTTGAAATGCATCCGATTGGTATTTCACGTGTAAACAAACAATCACCAGTGTTGGCAGTTCAAATGGTGGAAGATTCGGTAACATCATGTAAGAAATTATCAGGGCGTATAATTTTTTCGTCTTAATTTCACGACAAACTTTTTTTGAGTTTTTAGTGATGCATGATTATAGACTCCACTATTAACTATATGCCAAGCTAATAAAATCATCCAGAAAATGGAAAGTTGTGAAATAGGATTAATTTGAGGTCATCACAATTCGGAAGCGATTTTCTCGATATGGTGATTTTGGAATTCCGCCCTTTTCAAATGTTAGTCTAGATCTAATAGGACAAACACAACAAGAAACGGTTATGTGCTCAAGTTATTAACGAAAGTGTTGCAATGTTATGCTTGAATTCTCGCGCAACACGAGAAAAGGGCCTATCATTGTTGATCGATTCTCGGCTACAAAAAGAGCCTATGATCAAAATGTAAACAAATCGTTTTTTGATACCATTCTATAAATAGCACCGCTTAGCGCCACCAGTCGTATAGGAATGTTCCGCATTATCAATAAAAATAACTTGATTTTCAAAACGGCCGATCAACGAAATTTTTCCAATTATTCATAATATGTAAAAACTGCCTAACATAATTTTTTTTTTCGTTCCATTGATAAGTTTAGTGAAAAAGAAGGGCCGATGATTGGAAATTTTCAAATCAAAGCTAGGCCCTACTGCTTGAGCTCGGCCGATGATTTCTCGCGTAACATTTGAAAAGGGCCGATGTCCAAAATGTAAACAAGCCCAAACATGAATTTTAAATTTTCCGCTACTATTCAATTAATATGTGTACATATAAGAAAATTGAAGTATTTTAGAAATTTGTATTGCTCACAATAACAATAGTAACTGTATTTCAGTATACAACATTCAAAATATGCGAAAAGTTTTCAAAAATATATGAAAATCTATAACAATTTAATTTCTCGCGTAACATTTGAAAAGGGCCTATGTCCAAAATGTAAACAATCCAGAAAATGAATTGTAAATTTTTCCGCCAGTATTTAATTCCTATATAAATAAATTGAAGTATTTTAGGCATTTATATTGTTCACAATAACAATAGTAACTATATCTCAGTACACAACATCCAAAACATGCGAAACGTTTTCAAAAATACATGAAAATCGATAAAAATTTAATATCACAGTAATAAGCCTTTTTGTGAATCTTTAAATGGTTAGGCCCTTTTTGTTAAGCCGTTGTGCTTGTCATCATAAATTGTAGGCCTTTTCTTAACGTCAAATAAATCATTGGCCCTGCCTCAAGCAGTAGGCCCTAGCTTTGATTTGAAATTTTTCAATCATCGGCCCTTCTACGTCGCTAGGCTTATGAATGGAACCTCATCGAACGAAAAAAAATATATGTTAGGCCGTTTTAGCATGAATGATTGGAAAAATTTCGTGGATCGGCCGTTTTTAAAATCAAGTTATTTTTAATGATTTTTATCGATAATGCGGAACATTCCTATACGACTGGTAGCTAATTACCAGTGCTACAGAATGGTATCAAAAATCGGTTTGTTTACATTTTGATCATAGGCTCTATTCAAATGTTACGCGAGATTTCATAACTAAATAAGTTTTCTGTGAATCTTTCAATGGATAGGCCCTTTTTGTTGAGCCGTTGTGCTTGTCATCAGAAATGGTACGCCCTTTGCTAAGCCTTTTCGCAACGTCAAACAAATCATCGGTCCTGCCTCAAGCAGTAGGGCCTAGTTTTGGTTTGAAAATTTTCAATCGGCCCTGAATGGTTGGCCGTATCGAAAACCGAGTTATTTTTAATTTTTATTGACTATGTGGAACTTTCATACACGATTAGTAGCTATCAAGCGGTGCTAAAGAATGGTATGAAAACCCGATTTGTTTACGTTTTGGACATAGGCCCATTTCAAATGTTACTCTAGAATTGTTTTGCATTTATTTGACGAAAGGCTTAGCAAAAGGCCTTCCATTCCTGATGACAAGCACAACGTCTTAACAAAAAGGGCCTAACCATCGAAAGATTCACATTATAAATTTTTCAAATTCGATTTTCATGTTTTTTTTTTAACTTTTCGCATATTTTGAATGTTGTGTACTGAGATAAGGTTACTATTATGTTTGTTCCCGTTCTTGCTTTAATGCTTTTGCTGTATGTGGTTTTGTATGTGATTAATACCAACCACAAACTTGACACTTACAAAAAGTCAGCTCAATTTGTTGAAAGACTGTTGAGAAAAAAAAATAGCGGTGGATACATGGTAAGAAAAAGTACTTACGGTAAAACTTTATCACGCAAACGTTCATGTAAAGTTCCGTAACCATTTCAGTTAAAGTTTAGCCGGGATTATTAACAATTTTTAACCATTTTCGGTAAGGTCAAGTTGTGGTTCGCGTTTGCACTATAGTGGCGAGATGAGTGAAAAGAACTTACTTTTGTATACTTTTTTCTTACCGTGTAGATGGCAATAAGGCATTTTACGAGACAGATCGAGACAGATCGAGTCAGCTGATTTTATTCTGTTTACTAATTTTGACATTTACTGGCGTTCCGAATATCTTCATTCGCAACTACACGCCCTAATAAACAAATCAGTGCTAACATTTGAAAACGGCGCAAAAGCCATTTCCAGAACAACATGTGAAAAGGGCATACAAGCTTTTTGTAAACAAACTTTGTAGGCCCTTTTCTCACCAACCGAGAGTCGCCCACGCAAACCAGCAATATCATCGAGAAGGGGAAAGTGTCCCCTACCCGGTGATGTTAAAGGTTTGCGTTGGTGTCATATGGGTGGCGAGAAAAGGGCATAAGAAGGTTTGTTTACAAAAAGCTTGTATGCCCTTTTCACATGTTGTTCTGGATTTGTAAACAAATGGTTTGTGGGCCCTTTACTCGCTACCCGAAGAACGCCCACGCAAACCAACAGCATCGTCAGGAAGGGGAAAATTTCCCCTACCCGATGTTGCTGTTGTGTCGCGTGGGTGTACTTCAAGTAGTGAGTAAAGGGCCCACAAACCATTTGTTTACAAATGGCTTTTGTGCCGTTTTCAAATGTTAGCACTGAAATACCATAAAGGAACTGTATCCCGGATGGGTAAACTATCCCACAAATGGTTTGGATGGTACCCCGAACACGTCGTTAAGCTCTCTTTTATGGTTATTTTTATTAGGGCGGCCATCAAAAGTGACTCACGGAGTGTGTTTAGCTTGCTTACTTTTGGGTAAATCCGTGGCAAGCCCATACACTCGTGAGTTACTTTTGTTGGCCGTGCAGAGAATCAAAACAAAAATATCAGACGTAAACAATAACAATGCCACGAGCGGCCCGCCAGGAACTGTCATCAAAACGTCTCGTAAAATGGCTTATATATGTATTCTTGTCTTACATCAACATACAGCAAAAGCAAAGAAGAAAGTGCGGGAACAAACCTAATGTTATTCTGATCAATATAAATGCCTAAAATACTTCAATTTCCTTATACACTGGAGTCGCTTTTTACGCGGGTGATACGTCCCGCGTAAATTCCGGAATCCGCGTAAAAAAGACCGTGTAAAAAAAACCGCGTAAAAAGCGACTCTAGTGTATAACGATATACCGCGTTAATTCTGAAATCCGCGTAAAAAAACTGGGTAAATTCCGAAATCCGCGTAAAAAAAACCGTGTAAATTCCGAAATCCGCGTAAAAAGCGACTCCAGTGTATACGAATTAAATAGCGGCGGAAAAATTTACAATAAACTCATTTCCTGGTTTGTTTAAATTTTGGAGAAAGGACATGGACAAAATGTTACGCGAGACTTAACGAATTCTGATGAAAGTTTAAAAAAATGTTTCGAGCATAATAAAGGTTCCGGTTTTACTTTTTTTTTACCGGTGATAAAGATCGATCATGACCCCACCGATGACATCTTTTCACCATGTTTTGCACATTAAAGCTCTGTCGTTTTCATAGAACGAACAACACAACACACTTCCGAGAATTAGCGTCGCACAACCACACGTTCTTGATGTGCACAGTACAAAAACATGAACAATGCTGTAGCTTGCTTGCCCACACATTCCGTGACGGCTGCGGATGAGAGAACATTATCGCAACGGACAACGACAGAAACTCCAAACCACCATCCACTCGAAAGTTAATTAACATTACCGTGTTCACATATACATTATTTATCATGAGCCCGACCAATCGACGAACACATACACAGACACACATTCAGATGAACGAACCAGACGCATGGAGAACAAGCGCGAGCGCCACCAATATCAGAAATTTGCTGTGCACCTTCCTTCATGGACTATACCTATATTTTCATCGCCTGGCTTCTATCACCCACCATCGAAGGGCCGCCAAAAGAAGAGCCATTCAAACTGGTTTCACGACGACACAGAATTGATCCGCTGCCTGCCGGCCGGCCGGCCGGTAACCATCAACGACAGCCATCAGCAGCAGTACAAAGTTCTATGCTGTTTCTGTTAGCTTGCTCCAGTCTTACTGTGTGGGTAGAAATCAGAGATGAGGGCAGCGGAAGGGGCCAGAGTGTGTCGTTCTTTCTATCATGGTTAATGTTGGCAAATCCCCACCAACGAACTGGAAGATGAAAACTACTTTAAAGCGCACTGCGGAGAGGAGAAGAACCAAGAGTAGAAGAGCCAAGTCCACGAGAACGAGAAAAGCAACGAACCGGTTTTTATTGTACTGGAGGTTCAATGCTTTGCAGAAAGATGGGAAGAACCTTCGGGAGAGCATGATGTGCTGATGTAGTAGGTATTCAAAAGGGAAGAGAAGAAATTATGTACGCATGTATGTCCTTGCCCTTAGAACGGTAACATTACAATTTGCGTTATATTTTATTTATGAAAAGCAATTCTGTAGGAGCTAGCTAGGTATAACATTTAGTTCCTATGTAGTTAGATTTTCTTAAAATACAGGATAGATACCTTTAAATAAAATAATAAGTAAATATCTACATTTGTATTCTCGATGCCACATACGAGAGCAGAGGAAATTCAGTTTTATCATAATTTCATTTATTCATCGTCAAAGATTAGGTATTTTGCGAAACGATACCGCAACATGTTCATTTTTGTGGAATGTACAACATAAAGCCAAGAGCACCAAAATTAAGACTCCATAGCTCTCAAACATACACGACCAGTAAGTTATGTATGAACCGGAGGGGGCGTAGATAAGACGTAAAACATTAGACTTGCTTGAACTCTCTCTAGTGTCTTCTTAAACATTGCGTTGAAATATATATAAAATTTACAAAATCAATCTGCATTATTCCTCTAGTGTAGGAGTTCGCTAAAAAATCATTCTGTTCAAACCGTTCAAACGTTCATACACACAACATAAGTTTTTCTTATGAACTACTTGAATTCCGTGTGTACCGGGGTAGGAAGAGTCACTCATACAGAACTCACAAACGTTTGTCTGTATGCGTGGCAGAAGCCAAAGTTGTTGATCAGTGCTGCCAACTATACGAAAAAGATGAACATTTCCAAACGCGATGTACTGAACAGGAAAACAATAATAATTGATTATGCTTTAAGGGAAATCGATGTAATGTCGGCCTAAATGTGCCTAATTTGGGCCCATACATAAATTCAGAAATCGACTAAATTTTCAATAGTGACCAAAAATATCCAATAGTACCGTCCCAATGCGTTCATCTAGATAAAATTGATAAATAGCAGAGTTTTAGCGATGGGCAGAATCTTAGATCCGTGAAAGTGATTTTGTAAACAATGGCAATGACCGTCTATTTCTCGCGAATAAAAGTTGAAACATTCAAAGTAACGACATCAACAGATAGAGGGATGTTTCCTCTACCAGCTTGCATCGTTTATTTGAAGGAGTGCGTTTTTATTTGCGACAAATTTTGGAGGCAAAATAACGGTAAATTACGAAAACTGGCAACACTGTCGTACTGATTCCCCGCAGGTGTCAGCGAGAAGTGCTAACGAGCTCAGGAAAGCTCTCGAAGAAAGCCGGTCGTTGTCCAAACGTCAGGATTCAAATTTTTACCTGAATACTCATGTTCGTTTCAGCCAATTTACAGGAAGATGTAAATCTATTTGAATGAGAACGCTGAAGATCTGCTATCGATCCAGGTAGTGGGTGATGTAGCGAGCGAGAAAAGAACTGAGAAGAAAATGAAATTGCTAACGTGTGTGCGAGAGAGAAGCGGCGGAGCCGGAGCCCCAAGCCGATCGATGACACCCCAACAGCCGCACTGAAGAGAGGAATCTGCAGCTAGCTGCTGCCAGTGAAAAATCAACGTATCCACCATTTTCCCTGCAACGTTCATGGCTCTCCACATGCACACGATGTTCAGATATCTGCACTCTTGGGCTAAGTGGAACATCCGGTGCAAATTTCCCGGAACATGCAGCACATTTATCATAAGCCGGGAGCACCGATCGAACAAAAGACGGCCCTTCTGCGACTCCAGAAGTAAGGGAAACTTGGGGAAATATGGAAAGCGTCATGAAGGTAAGCTTTTGGCCAACCCGTTTTAAAATCCCTTCCCCAGTAAACCGGAAGTGCTGCACTTACCTTGACGAAGCTGATGGAAGAGGTAGTACCCTCGATATCGCAAATGATCGTCTTTGCGGCGAGGACTTTCTCGTCGAAACTAACGGCTGCCATCTTTTTTTTCTTGCTTGCTAACGCACTCACGGGGAAAAAGCTCGTTTAACACTACCACACACTTGCACCGGGGGAGACAAAAATCGATACTCGGTCGCACTCGAGACGGATTTTTCTATACTCCAGGCTACTTTTCGCTTGGCGAATTTATCTCAAATTGGCAAGAAATGTTATTTTCTTCCGTTATTTTTCGTTTGCTTAAACACAAAGCAGCAAAATTCACTCACACCACGGAGCTTCAAAGGAAATACTGAGCGGAACGAGATTTGCGAAGACTAGACGCTTAACCGGCCGATGGCTTTCTACAGACTGAACGCGGCGTAAGCGGTTGACGAAGCTGCAAGCCATCGGGTTACCAGACATCAGTGCGAGAGAATCTACCGGTTGGTGAGAGGGAATTTTTAGCGGTAAAATAAGAGAAAGGCGGGAGAGCGCTGCTAGTCATATTTTTTTCACTGGAACTTTTTTTTACGGTTTTCGTATGCCAAGTGGGCTTGCAAGTGGGTATAAAGTATACTTTATAGGGAAAGAGGATCTGTCTACACAGCAAAAAAAGTTGTTGAATATTACATCGAAACTGCTGCAACCAGGTCAATCCATCGGTTGTGTAATATCACATTGTACGATGTACATCGATTTTGCGAACAAAATTACATCCATGAATATTGTATCTGCTTTTTGCTATTACATCATTATTTCATACGTCAGCTTGAATTACGTTGATCGATATTACATTTTTTTTTGCTGTGTATAGCGTTCATTATGTTGCAAAGTAGACGTACTAATTAATTAAAAATAAAATGTCCGTATGAACTCCCCCATTTTGTCTCCTCTTCCTCTTAGGCGAAAACGAACAACTTTTCTGTCAAACTTGAACCAGCTCGTGATTGGCCGATTTGAAGTGCGTAAGATAGAGATACAGTCAGGAATCCTTATTGCCGGATTCCTTATTGCCGGTATCTCTTATTGCCGGATCCTTATTGCCGGGCTATCCGCGAATAAGGATACCCACAGCTTATGGGATTTTCACTAATGGGGGCTGTAGTGGATTATCTCATTTGTTTCAATACATAAAGCTATACTGTCTTCGACAAAGTTGCTGTACTGAGTTAGACCAACAAGCCTGTGCCATTGGATTCAGGTTAAATTGGGAACTACACCGCTAGAGGCGCTTCACTTTTATGTTACTTATGACGGCGCTATAATATATGGATCATATTTCCAACTTAGAATATTTCGTGATCCTGACCATATAGAAAGTTACTGTCTTCAGCAAAGTTGTTCAGGTGACCAAGTTCTTTTGGATGGTAGCCATATTAGTTCAGAACTCTCTCACTACGCAGCGCTAGTGTGCATGTGCAATTCCTATATAAACTGTATCTCGAGAGCCTGGCCATATAGAAAGTTGCTGTTTTCAGCAAAGTTGTGCAGGTGATCAAGTCCTTTTGGATGGTGGCCATATTAGTTCAGAACTCTCTCACTACGCAGCGCTAGTGTGCATGTGCAATTCCTATATAAACTGTATCTCGAGAGCCTGGCCATATAGAAAGTTGCTGTTTTCAGCAAAGTTGTGCAGGTGAGCAAGTCCTTTCGGATGATGTTCATATTAGTTCAGAACACGCTCACTACGCAGCGCTAGTGTGCAAGTGAATTTCC
>NW_027041596.1:0-35683 GCF_037179485.1 Ochlerotatus camptorhynchus
ACGGAAGATCGTAAAGGAAGATTTCGAGGCGAAGTCGAGGGCACGGAAAAAAAACTTACATGGTTACCAACCGCATCCGGGAGCTACGAGTCGAACGATGCAAGAAAATCTTGAACTTCCTTAAGCGAAAAAATCCGGTAAACCTGTTCACCGACGAGAGCATGTTTACCGTCGATCCCGTATCAAATTCCAGAACCGACCGGTATATTAGTTCTCTTCCGGTAAAAGACGTGGCCGACGTGTATCTGACCAAGAATCGTGCTAGCGTTATGGTGTTTGGATTGGTGGCTTCCAATGGCAAAAAAATGCACCCGGTGTTCATTCCAGAAGGCGACAAGGTCAACACGGAGGTCTACATCGGGATTTCAAGTAAGTATGTTCTTCCGTGGATCAAAGAACAGTACGGTCCGAAGCCAAATGTTGCATTTCAACAAGATGGGGCTCCGTGCCACACCTCGAACCGCACTCAGAAGTGGTTGCAGGAACATCTTCCGTTCTGGGTGAAGGATATGTGGCCGCCATCCAGCCCCGATGTTAATCCGCTGGATTACTCAATAGGGCGCGTCATGAAGGCCAAGGCGTGTTCTAAACGACACCCGAGTACAGCAAGCCTCAGACAAACATTGACCCGTACCTGGAGAGAAATGGATTCTGACTACATTATTAGAACTTGATGTGCATTCCGGAAGCGTTTGGAGGCCGTAATTGCAGCAAGTGGAAACTCGATCGATGATTAACATAGTTTAAGACTCTGAGAAACATCCCCACAGATTTTTTTTAAATTTGACATTGCTCAATGGTGAAAACATTATCACGCATATGGTAGTGTTTGAAAGGGCAAGCGGGGAGGTTTGCTGAATTTGTGTCTGGTCATGTTTTTAGTAGGTATGACAAAACACGTTACGAGAGGAAAGAGCGTTAAAAATTGGTCAATAATATGCTAAGTCATTTAACGATGACCTACACAAAGATCTAACGCCTTCTTCTTGTTACTTGCTTATAACATTACATACGCCTAGTATCTAAACATAGTGTTATTTTCTAGATTTTCATAGTTATTACCTGAAATCATTCTAAACGCACTACGGAGTTATAACATGTAATAATTACGTAGGTGAAAAGCATGACTGCTTTCTCACACCAGTTCATGGTTCAATGGGTTCAATCCCAGCGGAGGTCGTTTGGATTTTTCATATGCGGATAATCTCTGGTTATTTCTTCTTTCGGTCCCGGCCCATCTTGAAGAGACGATATAATCAAATCAATAGTTATTTTTAAAACATCAGAACATCCAAAATAGCTATTAGTTATATCAATAAACAAGAAGTAATAGAAAAGTCAGTTGTTACCGTATGTAAATCATAGTAAATTAATATCACGTTTTGCTATTTATATTTTACCGAACCATTAGTAGGGGAAATGTCTCTAATGTTGGCCTATGGATCTAAGATTGGGCCCATCGCTAAAAATCTGCTATTTATCAATTTTATCTAGATGAACGCGTCATTGGGATCATGGATGTTTTTGGTCGCTATTTAAAATTTAGTCGATTGATTAATTTATGAATGGGCCCAAATTAGGAGCATTTAGACCGGCATTACATCCATTTCCCCTATATTGTTTAAATTAATCAATTTAATAACATATTAATAGCTTATTCTGCTCTCAGACCGAAATTATCTGTTTAATTCATGATACCAAAATAACAACAATAACAACATATACCATAACGAATATGTAATAACAATAATAATAGCAACATTATATAACAAAAACAATAGCAACATATGCTATTACCTTGATATAGTACACAACATAAGTTTGTATACCATTAACATACTAAGATATTGATAGCAATATTTGATATTATTTTCTTCTGGTTTTGCTATTCACGTCCACGCGACCAGTGACGATGGGTTCGAAGATTGGTGTATCAGGTGAAGAAGTCTCCCTGGCACTCGATTTCCGTCGGTGAATAATCACCAATTGGCAATCGACACTCATCGGTGACTGGCACTTGATTGCGGAACAGTGACCATGTTAAATAAAGGAAGAAAACGGTGTTGTAATGATTATAATCGACAAGAAAAACGTCATCAAGATAGGCTTGTAAAATGTTGTGATTCCGTAGTGTGCCATTTTGCTCAATAAAAAAGAACAAAAATAACAAAGAAGCTAAAAAAATCTATGTCCTTAACCAACCTGAGATCTGTTACTAATCGTTTGGTTTTACAGCAATTTGGGTTTGTTTGTATAGTCATTGAATTGAAGCATCATCGGACAAATATAATCGATTCCGTTGATTCGCCATCCGGTAGGACCACCCATCTTGTAAAGAAATTAATATTTTATCGAGTAAATTATTGATTGCTACCGTTTTGAAAGTCCTTGCCGTTCAGCATTTGGTGCAAGGCCTTTTCTATTCTTCTCTTATTTCATACAAACCGGCATTCTTTGAAAAAAAACTGACATTTTAGCAATCTTCTCAAAAACTGTCCGTTATGTTTTTTGCCATACGTGTGCCGCTTACGATGTACTTATTTTTGACGTAACTTTTTCTCTTTCTTCGGATACCGCCACCGCGCTTCCAAGTGCTTCGGATGAGGGTCTATAAACCGAAACGCATCGCTAAAATCGTTTCGATGTTTCTCTTTCCTCACGACGGGAGTTTTGTAATCCAATCGCATATTTCTGCTTTGTTTCTGCTGGATTTCCTACGTAGCTACACAGGACCAATCGTGGCTAGAAGCAGCAGCAATAAATAACAATTGATGTGAATTGCGTTTGCTTTTCCAGTCGTGAAAAGCATACCATGATAATTCCCACCAGCAAAGAACATCAAATGTGTGCGATTGGTTGATCGTCTCTATTTGCTTTAAGATTTGAAACAAGCTTGATTTTCAAGGAAATGGATCCAGATTTTCGAAGAAAGTAATATCAAGAACAGAATACTTGTTAATACTAAACAAACTAAGAAGCTTCTCTATTCGGATATGATAAATATACTGAAAAATCGTACAGACTGTAATCTTCCCAATATGTATCAAATTGTCGTCCTTAAATCAAATTTATTAATTTCATTGTTTTATTTAGGAACTTAAAGAGTGAATTAAAGGAAGTGTTGGTCGAACAATAGAGTCAGCTAGTACCATTAGTAAAACTATTGTATCTCTTTTGTTATTCAACCAGTTATGAAAATAAAATCCAGGGCTCTGGACAAACCAGGGTCCAAAAGTCCCTCGAAATTGCGGTTAACTTTATTGGGAAGCTACTGATGTATGGGTAATTATGTAGACATCCTTTACTTAAGAAGATGTTACTCTTCGTTATGGTGATATAATTACACACACAAATTACCATAAACACTTCATCATTCAGAGTTTATAGACTACGCAGTCATCAATAAATCAAACTATTAGATATTCCACTTCATTTAACGTTGTGACGAATTAGTTTAAAGTTAATTAGTAGAATTCGTTTCGCGCTTCCCACTGTCAGATTCCGAAATGTTGAAAGTCTCACTAATAAAGGTAACTTACATCGTCATTACACCATTAAGCTTACATGCAACCCCACATATGATTTTTTTTTTTTTTTTTGTAATTACTTTATTTGTACAGGCTCAATCGAATAAACTTTACAGAGCCGAGTTATCCTTTGCGTTATACATTGTTACTGTCTTATATTTAAAGTTAAAGGAACTGGACCGAGTACTCGCGGTCGTCTCGAGGTTAGTGGAGATTTACAATTTTTTGGATGGGAAAAGGGAAGAAAGAGGTTTTAAATGTGGTTTACGATATAACTATTTAATTAATCCTAAAGCATGAAATTATTTCTATACATCTTGAAAACAAACATTGAAAAAAAAACCCCCCAGACGTACAAAACACAAACTAAACACAAGGTTAATCAAACTTACAATCTAAGGTTAATATCCTTAAAGTAAACATATATGAGTTTCATAAACTCCAGATCGCGTCTAGCCAAAATATCCCGAACTGGAACATTAGGTTGTCTACCTCGAGCCCGAAGGGAATCATAAAAATGTGATCTGACTCCACGATACTCCGCACAAGACCAAAGGATGTGATCAGCGTCCTGGTAACCTTGTCCACATTCACAGAGATTGCTGTCTCCCAACCCCACACGGAACAAGTGAGCGTTTAGACAATAGTGATTGGACATGAGACGAGACATCACGCGTATGAAGTCTCGACTCAAGTCCAACCCTTTGAACCATGCAAACTTCGACACCTTAGGAATAATTGAATGCAGCCATCGTCCCAAGCTCCCTTCACTCCATTGATGTTGCCAGCTAACGAGCGACTGCTGACGATAAATAGAGAAAAATTCAGTATAGGCGATTTGTCGATCATAAATGTCGCCTTCCATAGCGCCCACCTTCGCAAGTGAATCCGCCTTCTCATTGCCCAAAATTGAGCAATGCGAAGGGACCCACGCGAAGGTGATGATGAAAGAGCGCACGCATAAAGTACTAAGCAGTTCTCGTATTTTCAAGAGAAAATACGAGAAGTGCTTTACCGGCCTAATGGAACGGATAGCCTCGACAGAACTGAGACTATCCGTAAAAATAAAGTAGTGGTCTGGAAGAAGTGAAGCAATAGTTTCCAAGGTGTAGTGAATTGCTGCCAGTTCAGCCACATACACAGAACAAGGAGCTTCAAGTTTTCGAGAGGCGCTATGAAATTCATTAAATACACCAAAACCAGCGGACTCCTCTATTAGAGATCCATCTGTGAAAAACGTTCTTGCAGAATCAACATGGCCAAACTTTGCAGCGTATAATGACGGAGCAATCATAGGACGATGATGCTCTGGAATTCCGCGGATTTCCTGCGTCATAGATAAATCAAAATTCACTGAATTGCCGAGATCGGAGAAGATTACACGATTGGGAATATTTCTTGAAGGGCTGACATCCTGTGTTAAATATAGGTAGTACAAAGTCATAAAACATGTTTGAGGATTTAGCTCCAGAAGCTTCTCAAAATTTTCGATCACCAGTGGGTTCATTACTTCGCAACGGGTGAGGAGCCTAAGAGATAACTCTGAAAAACGGACGGATAGTGGCAACATGCCCGCCAGCACTTCGAGACTCATAGTATGAGTCGAGTGCATGCATCCTAACGCGATACGAAGACAACGATACTGGATCCGTTCCAGCTTGATGATGTGCGTTTTAGCTGCCGACTGGAAGCAAAAACTACCGTACTCTAAAACCGATAAAATCGTTGTCCGGTACAACGTCAGTAGATCTTGTGGATGGGCTCCCCACCACATTCCGGTAATTGATCGAAGGAAATTGATCCTTAGTTGGCATTTTCGTCTCAGATACTCAATGTGGGATCTCCAGGTGCATTTGGAATCGAACCAGACCCCGAGATATTTAAAAGACATGGAATGAGTGATCGGTTTACCCAAAAGTTGAAGTTTCGGTTGTGCTGGGCTATGCTTCCTAGAAAAAACGACCAACTCAGTTTTCTCCGTGGAGAATTCGATACCTAGCTGAATAGCCCAAGTAGACAAATTGTCCAAGGTATCCTGTAAGGGTCCTTGCAGGTCAACCTCTTTTGGCCCTGTGATAGACACTACGCCGTCATCTGCAAGTTGTCACAACGTGCAATTGTCACTAAGACAGACATCAATTTCTCTAACGTAGAAATTGTACAAAAGGGGGCTTAAACATGAGCCTTGCGGGAGACCCATGTAGCTAAATCGAAAAGCTGTAGAGTTTCCATGAGAAAAGCTCATATGTTTTTCTGACAGCAAATTGTACAAAAAATTATTCATTAATGGAGACAATCCACAAGCGTGGAGTTTCTCTGAAAGAACTTCAACGGATACTGAATCAAAAGCCCCCTTGATATCCAAGAACACAGAAGCCATTTGCTCTTTCTTAGCAAAAGCCAACTGAATTTCCGAGGAAAGCAACGCGAGACAGTCGTTCGTTCCCTTACCCCTACGGAAACCAAATTGAGTATCTGAAAGAAGGTGGTTCGTCTCAACCCATTTGTCGAGGCGAAAAAGGATCATTTTCTCCATCAATTTCCGAATACACGACAGCATCGCGATGGGCCGATACGAATTGTGATCCGACGCGGGTTTATCAGGCTTTTTAATGGCTATCACCAAAGAAAGGAACAGCAGCTTCATGCAAACGCTGATCCAGAAAGTGTTTACTCTGACGATTGAAAAATCAACATCGATTTTTTCTTCCTCTAATGATTTTATATTTAACGTGCTCGTTTATGCCAGTTCAATTTGGTATAAAATGGTATAATTTCTGACTACGTTTTAAAATGACCGTTAGCTTAACAGTTCATCCTATTTAATACGAACTGTTGTTTTAAAGTGCACAAAAATTAGTAAAACCAAGTTTTTTGTGTTTATGCATATACTGGACATATCTAGATTAACAGTTCAATAGGTCCTATCTGCATTTATCTATTATTTCCAGGATTCATTCAATATTCTAATCGAGTAATGTTTTGTTTTTAAATTTTTTCTTAAGGAGATTTTTAGCCTATGGTTAGTTCATCTCTGGATAAAATTGAGCAAAGGTTTAAAGAAGAAAAAAATCTTGTTCTCTTTCTTCTATGGCTATTATGCCCCAACTAGAACTTTATGCTTGTTCTTAACAGAGGGGATTAGAGGCAAATGGGGTATGAGTGGTTGATTGATTCTCTTCGTAATAAGCCAGCGGCAAACACATTCCTGTCATGCGGTTGCTATCCTGCATGACAGATGATAACCTACTTTATCAAACAATGTAGTAGAAATAGTGTGAGATCCGTTAGTAAAGCCGTGATTATCAAAAGAGAAATTCTTTGAAGAGAATCGATCAAAATCACTTCTACCCCTTGCCTCCAACCTCCTCAACTTAGTGATCTTCGAGCACTTCCACTACTGTTAATGGGGAGCTTTCTTAGCCTGCTCCATTTTTGCATTCGTATATTGTGTTGCAAGCACAATCATACTCTATTCCCAAGCAAGTTGAGAAGTTTTCCAGCCCATTTTTTTTTTTTTGACTGGACCGGAATGAGAACACAGCCACCTTCAGCATGGCCTTAATTATAGCTGTGCTCCTTTATCCACAAATCTAAGATACCATCAGATTTTTGGAACAAATATGTTTTCTTCAGACCTAACCAACAGATTCCAAATTGGTGGGAGTGGAAGCGAGAGAAGATTCCAATTCTACATTAATGGCGGTTAACTCCAACTCGGATTAACTTTTAATACAGTCCCTCTTTGTAAAATCTGCTAAATGCTTGCTTATGATTGAATTAATTAACAACAACGTCGCTACCAAATCAATCGGACATTTGTAATCGGGATTTTATCCGAGTATAATATTGTCGTTTCACTTGAAAGCTGGAAAATCAGACTAGCGAAATTCGATTTTTTTTTCTTGTTTGTAATCACCCAATGATGCGCTATTTAGCTTAGGTTTAACGTTTAAAACAAGTCATATTTTTTTATTTACTTTACGAGTCATATTTTCCAGCTTCCAAGTGGATCGACAATACCGGTTGAGGGTTACCGCCATAAGCATGTTTCAATTCGATAGCTTGTAAAAATACAACGTTGTGCGAATACAGCGCATTTTGTCCGACGTTATGTTTTACATACAAATCGCGAGTAAAATCAATTGGCCCGTGTCGGAATTTTCGGTTTTCTACTTTACTGTATACGTTACTATACAAATGAATTGTATTGGTAGAAAAATATTTAATTTTTTATAAAACCGCTTAAAAGCAGCCAAGCTGTACTTGAACTTGTCATTAAAACTGGTATAATCCTACCAATATTTTCCGTGTAAAAAGTGTACTTTCCACCGCTAGGTGGCACTCTGAAATACAACGATTTTTTTTTCACTTTTCGAAGCAGAGATGAGCTTCCTTTCTTTGCTATCACCCTTACTCATCTCCAATCGTCGGGAACAATATTGAGCTCCAAGAACTGATTGTACAAGTTCAACATGCGCCTCTTAGCGACGTCTGGGAGGTTTTTCAGCAAGTTGAACTTGATTCTATCAGATCCCGGGGCAGAATTACCACACGAAAGGAGAGCGAGTGAAAGTTCGACCATTGAAAAAGGCTGACTGATTTCGTGTACCGAATTCGCGGTTTCGCGAGGAATCAACTGCGACGGCACGGAATCCGGACACACTTTTCGCGCGAATTTAAGAATCCATTGATCCGAGCATTCCTCGCTTTCGTTGTTAGTAGACCGGTTACGCATTCTTCGCGCCGTACTCCAAAGCGTATTCATAGACGTTTCGCGCGACAATCCGTCTACAAACTGCCGCCAGTAACCCCGTTTTTTGGCCTTGATGAGGCTCTTGAGTTCGCGTTCAAGAGATGTGTATGCGTTGAAATGCTCGCGTGTTCCGCGTTTCCGAAAAAGTTTAAACGCGTCGGACTTTTTACGGTAAACCTCCGTGCATTGTTGATCCCACCAGAGCGATGGTGTTTTCTTACGAATAGACGATCGCGGCACCGGTCGTGTTTGAGCTTGAAGTGCGCTGTCGACGATGAGATTAGAGAGGAAATTATATTCCTCCAACGGCGGAAGCTCTTCCACTGACGATACTGTATCGTCTATCGCGGATTGGAACTTTGTCCAATCGATGTTACGGGTTAGATCATACGCGACGTTAACGGATTCTGACGAGTTGAACCCACTGGCAATCGAAATTTTGATCGGCAAATGATCACTACCGTGCGGATCCTGGATTACATGCCAAGTGCAATCCAACGATAGTGAATTGGAGCAAAAGGTGAGGTCTAATCTGCTACCATTCGAGGATGGACCAGCCAAACGTGTTACTTCTCCATTGTTAAGGATTGTCATGTTGAAGTTGTCACAGAGATCATAAATCAAAGTAGAACGGTTATCATCGTACAGTTCCCCCCAGCCTGTACCGTGGGAGTTAAAATCTCCCATGATCAACCATGGAGCGGGAAGTACCGCACATATGTCGAAAAGTTGTTTGCGATTAACAGAGACTCTAGGAGCAATATATTTATACAGAAGCAATACAAAGGCTCTTACCTTTAATGGTAGCCTGACATGCGACAACTTCAATACCGGGGAATTCGGGAAGATTCACTCTATAGAAGTAATGGCACTTTTTGATCCCCAAAAGTACCCCTCCTCCACGTGAATCCTCACGATCCAATCGAATAATGTTAAAATCGTAAAAAGGGAGATCAATTTCTGAAGAGAGCCATGTTTCACAGAGGGCAAATGCATCGCAATTATTGTTATGGACTAAATACTTGAACGAATCTAATTTCGGAATAAGACTTCGACAATTCCACTGTAGAACAGTGATCAAATCCCCGACCTCGTTTGGAAAATTATCCATCGAAGGAGATGATAGCTGCAAGAAGGGGCCATTTTGAAGTCAATTGCTTCAAGAAGGATTTCACAGTGGGAAGCAATGTGAGGACAATGCTTTTCAGAGGATCAGAAATGTTGAGGTATTTGAGAATACCGTCCACAATGTCATCAAATGAGAACAACCCAGATGAAGAAGGGGTTTCTGTTCTTAAAATAGGGGCATCAGGGGTTTTGGATGTCCCCGGAAGAGGTGGAATATCCTGGGTATAATCAGTTCTGCGGAATCCAGGAGGAGTAGAAGTCTCCTTTTTTCCACCACTCCTTGATTTGGGCAAGCTGATTTGGGGTTCTTTATTTGCAACAATCCGCGAACGGATGCGCTTTCGTTTCCGTGCAGAACCTTCCGGAAAACTGAAAGAAGTTCCCTCCTCAGCCAAGTCAGAGTCAGTCTCGTCATCTGACAAAAGAGAAAAGGGATTTTTGTCATTGGTCGATGGCGTGACTGTCTTAAGCATTTCTGCAAAAGACCGCCTGGAACGTTCCTTAAGGGAGCGTTTCATTTTGTCCCCGAGCTGTTTGTACGCCGGGCACGACGAGAGAGCATGAGGAGGAGTTCCATTGCAGTACACGCATTTTGGTGCAGTAGCTGCGCAGGTGCCATCCTCATGCTTCTCCCCGCATTTGGAGCAGCGTGCCTTGTTGCCGCAGTGGGAGGCCGTATGTCCCAACCGCTTACAATGCTGGCAGTTCATGACCCGAGGTACAAACAACCGCACAGGAAGACGAAGTTTTCCCAGCTCGATGTATTGAGGAAGGGCAGATCCAGAAAAGGTCACCCGAAACGAGTCTGTGGGGGTAAAACTCTTTTTACCCTCGCTTAGCGATACTGACTTCATTCTATGAACGGCCAGTATCTTTACCGGAGGAAGCAAGGGGTTCTTGAATCGGCCAACCGCTTGCTTCTCCAGTATCTCGGGGTTCAGACTCGCCTCAGTGACCACGCCTTCGATCTCCACATCAGAGGCTGGAATGTACACCCTATATTCCAGTGTGAAAAATTGGGAAACAGCAATTTCATTGGCCTGTTTCAGGTTAGCGACGGTCACACGAAGTTTGTTGTGCCTAACCTTCGTTATTTCGGTCACGGCAGAGAATCGCTTTGTCAGATCATCAGATATCTGAACAACATTCAAGGGTTTGTTTTTGGGCTGAAAATAGACAACCCATGGGCCAGTCGAGTCATTCGGGTAGGCCCGCAATCTGGTGCTTTTCTCATCCTGCCCATTGACAGACTGAGACGACGAACCAGGGATGACATCATCATTATTCTGAGATGAATGGTCATCCATGTCGTCTTCTGACAAAACATCCATTTTGTTCAACTAGTGGGAGCGCAAAACGCTCTCCCACTGAACGCACAGACACAATACACAGAAAACACTACAAACACAGAAATACAAAATGAAAATTTAACTAATGGGGGAGTAAAAGAACCAAGAAAAAAACAAAAACTTATCTGATAATCCTATACTACTACCACCGAGCGTTATATGTGTAGGCGTTTACACCGATGGCTGGGAAGCGACGCGCAGCGTGGATGACCTTCGCTGTGGTGCACTTGATCGAGGCGCGGCACTCAGCGCACACAGGCGCACGATGAATGATGAACGATATAGATGTAGAAACGGGTGCTCACACTCGATGATGATGATACGTGAGCGGGTATGCGTAAGCGCGTATGCGTGACCACGCAACGATGATGCCCAAATTTGTTTGCGAATTTCCAATAGCACGGATTAATCTTTCCGAAAATGACACTTTCTACTAAAAAAAACTCACTTTTCGATCAATTTACCGGGAACTATGCCAGGAGTCACTTAGTGAGAAAAAACTGATAAATTATATCAAGCGAATACCGAAAAAACTTCCAAAACAACGGAACGCGAAACAAGTCGACCGTACTTCTTGCTAGGACGCAGTGGGATGACATATGATTTGGATAACAACAATTATTATTCAAAATAAAATAGCTATGTATGTCTTCAAAAAATGACCCTGGGGAAAATGAAGCATCAACTGTACATGTAATATCCTTATTAATGATGGCAATAACCCCTACGGCCGTCGTAAGCCCGCTTAATTTTCAACGAATAACGACGAAACTTGATCCATTTCCACGTTCTTCATACCTTCCGTCATACACATAAGGTGCGGTACGTGGTGGCAAGAGGATTACAAAGTTTTATAATTGTATCAATTTATTTTACGTATTCAAATAAAACCTATATAAAAGGTGAAGTTTCTCGCTTCCCATTGGATACACACAGGGAGGATTTTAGTAAAGTAATCTTGACTTTTCCTCTCAAAATGTATATCTAAACGAGAAAGTTACCTATGTGACATCCACCTCACCCCCAAGTAGATTTACTTGGCAAACGATTCCATCCACGTGATAGCAGCGTACCATGTGTAATAGCATAATAACGATCTTTGAGTGAAAAAGACAACATCGAGGGTATGCATCCATATGGGTATGTACACAAACTTGTCGTCTCTCAGCACAATAGAACGCCACATGTTCCTACACGAGTCTGTGAGTTGAGCATTGTATGCATATGTGTACCATTCCATGTTTGTATCACGACAGCATACACCTGTCTCACCTGTGAGCTTTTCTTATTAAAAGTTGTAAAGAAGAAAACTAAGCAGTTTTTGAGCATCTAAACGGAAAAAGTGTCCTGTATCCTTTCAGTGAAAACGACCATCAACGCAGTACTGTAAAACAAACTGTGTAGCTTGAACTGTAGCTCGAAATTTTTCTCGAGATGATTTTTTTGCCCAATTGTTAATTTGAATTTGAACTTCTGTGCCAATTTTCAGCAAAATCGGTGATGATTTAGAGGTGCTTCAAGTTAATTTTATCTTTTTAAGGTAATTTACGGCTTATTATATTTGTATCTCGAGACTGAAACTACGAAAACTGCTGTAACAACTTTCATAGCAAAGCTTAATGTGTTATCTAACAACTTTGTCACCAAAGGTTGACTATTCAAAATGATTTTATTGAAGTTTGACTTAGTTTCATGCTCGAAGATATCTTAAAAAGTGAATAATTTTAAAGTATTTGTTCTACGAACTTTTGTTGAACATATTTTTAACAATTTTTATACTGTTCTAGAAATTTCGTTCAAACATAGTTTTCGTGTAGATTCCATAGATTGAGAGATAAAAATCAGAAAAGAGGCTGTTATAGCTAAAATTCACAAGACAACAGAGCCAATAAAACTTTCAAATAGATTGACAGAATATAGTACAGTTTGTTTAACGCATTAGCTTTACGGAGCCGATAATTCATTGTTCACTGTTTGCAACAAAATTCACTTAATTCTACGTCTAGTAGAAGTTGGGCCGAATACTCGCGGCTTACTCGAGGTTAGAAGGGTACATTGTCGAAGGATAGGATCAGGGGGGGGAACTAAGGGGTGGGTTTTCGTTGTCTCATCAGAGCGTTGCCGCCAGTATGAATGGTAGTTCGGTTTTAGATTCGTCTGGAGTTTGACCGGCTATGGTGGGTGACCAGTGGGCGACGATGAGATTCATCGAGACGGTGGGACAAGACAAAAAAAAAACTAATAAAGAGACACAAACGACAAAGTAATTAAATTCTTATACTAGACATTTGAAGAAACACATAAACCGACTTTATATAGCAGATATCGCGAGTTCCCAACACGTCTCTGATAGGAACATAGGGTTGTCTTCCTTGGGCCTACCTTGTTTCATCGACCGAATAGCCTCGATGGAACTGAGACTATCCGAGAAGATTAAGTAATTGTCTGTAGGCATATTGGACATCATGCGAAGTTGATTGCTGCCAGCTCAGCAACAAATATGGAACAAGGTTTTCCCAAGGCTGAAAGTCTCTTTAATAAAGAAAAAAAACGGAACAAGATTCCTGAAGCTTGCGGAAGACGCTAGAGTTTTCATTGAAGACACTGAAGCCAGTGGATCCACTGAAACGGGACCCGTCTGTAAAATATCTTTTCATGCAATTGACTTGTTGGTACTTTTCAGTAAAAATACGCGGGATAATAATAGGTCGAAGTTGATCGGGTATCCCATGAGTTGCTTGTTTCATGGTCAGATCATATTCAATAGAGGAACTGCGATTGGTGAAGTGAGCACGGTCTGGAGTGTAACAAGAAAGACACATATCTGACGATATGTAGTGGTGGTAGATTCTCATAAATCGAGATTGTGTGTTCAGCCCAAAAATTTCTTCAAAATTTGCAATTATAAGTGTGTTCGTCATTCGACTCCGCATTTGATTAGTATTCTGAGAGAGAGCTCCCAGAAACGGTTCTGGAAGGGTGTTACTCCTGCCAGAACCTCGAGACTCATGTTATGCGTTGAGTGCATACAGCCGAAAGCAATACGCAGACAACGATATGGAATTCGTTCTAATTTTATTAGGTGACTTTTATTGCCGAGAGAAAGCAGAAAGAGCCGTAATTTAGAACAGAGAGAAATGTTGTTTTATAAAGTGTTATGAGGTCTCCCAGATGAGTATCCCACCATGTGCCGCAAATTGAACGGAAAAAGTTAATCCTCTGCTGACATTTTTGCTTCAAATACGTATTGTGGGTATTGCAAGTGCACTTTTAATCAAACCAGACCCCAAGGTACTTGAAAGACAATGATTGGGTAATGTTTCTGCCCAAAAGGTTAACCTGCATTTGGGCTGGGTACCGCTTTCGAGTAAACACTACCAGGCTTGCTTCCACTCACTTGCGATAAAAAAATGATTTCCGGAATTTTGAAATCATTAGGTGTTAAAATTATATTTTGTACTTGTAAGACACAAGAAGACGTTGAAAGACAAGTGTTTGACACATAAAACCTTTGCTTTCAGATTTGCTTTCAGATAGTCACAATCCGCGATTTTACGACTCGCGAGCGCTCACTCTGAGTGAACGCTCACGAATCATAAAATCGCTAGTTGTGACACTCTGAACGCAAAATTAACAGGTTTCATGTGTCAAACACACCTTTTCTTTTAACTTACAAGTACAAATTATCATAATAAGATCTAATGATTTTATAATTCCGAAAAACATTTTTTTTATAGCAAGTGAGTCGAAGCAACCCTGCAATTAATTCTATTGATATTTTTAATTGGGACATTCACATTTTTTGCAATATTTCATGAAAACCATCAACAACACAATTGTGAATGTATGTGATAGGACTTCATTATTAAAACCTCCCATATTTAAGGGGGGGGGGGGGGGGGAAATAATATCGATTTTTTATAGGCAGCATAATTAATCATCAATAAAAAAAGCGAAATGAGCAATAAAAAATCTCAAATTGGCCACTAAATACCACAGGAGTGCACCAATAAACAAAAAAAAAGTTGCAATAGAAATGAAGAAAAAGGCAATAAGCAAATAAAAAGCTTCTTTTAATAATTTGAATGTGAGCGGTTAAAATGGAAAAAAGAGCAATAGTAAATAGAATACGCTCAAATAAATAAGGATGAATCTCTACTAAATTAGGAAATTTTAGCACTAAATAACTCACCTACGTCACCTGCAGTTGAACATATTTTCCCATAAAAGTGGCAAAATAAGCAATGTCATATTGAATAATCGCGAGAAATAAATCTAAAATGTCCCACACAAAGCGCACAGTTATCACTGTTTAAATCCAAATATGCTGTAAAATCGTGATTATTTCCCCAAAAAGAAAATGAAAACATCTTTTAAAAACTGAAAAAGTTCCAGAAACTAGGAGATAAATGTATGCTTGAACATGAGGATGAGCCATCGTGAAATATGAATTGTTCTTAAAGAAAATAAAATAATGAATGCAGGAAAGTAAAAATGAGCAATTAAAAACGAACACTGCGCAATATAAAATAATAAAAAATTCCAATGATATTCAGGAAATATTCCTTTAAATTGAAAGTTTATGAGCCAGCAACCGAGATCAATTTCCATATGGTATTTTCAAGACAGCGATAAGTAATGATACTGTGTCTCGGCTAACAAAGGCGATGTCGATAAAGAAGATTACGAATGTGGGTCTCATTGAAAAAGATACCATTAAACAAAATCAAAAGAGCACTAAAAGCAGCTGTTTGAGCAATATATACGTCACAAAAGAGCACTAGAAAATGCCGTTTGAGCAATATAAAGGTAAAAAAGACACAAAAAGCACAATGAATGTCCCAGGGAAAATTTGAAAAATACTCAACAAAAAATAAGAAATGAGCAAGAAACGTATAAAATTAGTACTTTGAAAAATAAATTGAGCATTTTATAGGCCATGAAGGTCACTAAGAACGAAAACAATATCTTTTGAAAACCTTCAAATCTTCATCGAAACACAGACAAACAGACATAACACTCGCATCTTGTACATCGAACACGCATTTAACGGTCAATTTAAATATGTGTTAGTTGATAGCACCTCCGCCGGTGGCGCCCATAGTTAATTTTTATGCGTTAGACGTTTACACACTACTTCCATCTGTTGAGCGTACTACCCGTGACAGAGTTCTCAACAGATGGCGGTAGTGTTTTAGTGACGATGGTTTAGAGTGTGTTATGTCTGTTTGTCTGTGATCGAACTATCGCCTCATTTGTTTTTCAACAATCAAATGAAGGGGTTGAAGTCAAAGGGGTGCAAGTGATTTTGATCGATTCTTGATAAAGGAGGTTCTCATCTGGCATCCGCAATGGCATACACATCAAAGAAAGTTATTGCTGAGTCACTAACGAAAGCGAAAGTCGATGAAGAGAAGCAGTCAAAGTTACTTGCACCGGTTTGCCTCCAACTTCCTTAACACAAGGCGGTTAGGAAACTTCCCAGAATCAGAGAACAACCATGGACGACGGCAAACCTTAATAACAGAACGAGACCTGAGACAACGAGACCAACGTTTGAAACTACACTGGAATGGACGATGCAGCAGGACAGCATAAGAAAAACTAAGCAAATAAAAAAAAAAAAAAACTGATGAGAAGTAAAAAAGAACCAGAAAAGAGCTTGAATAAGTGTGGGGGGCATCATCCAACCCATTTGTGGAAGAGTTCCCTGATTCTGGTTCGTTGCCGTTTGGATCTCCCCCAGATCTTTAATAGAAGAATTGCACTAGTAACATCCAGAGGTAAAGTTTTGTTTTTCTCATTAGTCCAGATAGGAAATTGGAATTTTAATCGTTCCAGATGTTTATTTTGCTGATATTTTCGCTCATTAGTTATGTTATTTTAACAAATTATACAGTTAGTTAGTAAAACTTAACAATATGTTTGCAGCTAAAAATAATAGTATATTGTTTGATGGAATCGAATCTGAAAAAAAAGGTAAAAAGGTAATTTAAAAGTGGTTTTATTTTCACTGCCGAAGACAATCACTCAGAGAATGAGTAGCTTCTACTATTCTCTGAGTGATTCTGTTTGGCAGTGTATTAGAAAATGATAAAGTATTACCATAGACTATCTAATCAACGATCAAGGCTTTGCTCATCTGCTTCGGCCTACCAGGCGGCCGTTTGATGGTAAGCGACGACGTGTTGGCCTCGGCCCGTAGTTTGTATCGTCCGCGGGTCACTGCAGCCACTACAACGTGGTGACATGTGTTCGTTTTAAAAAACGTGTAACACGTACAATTCCAATCCTGCCAGTCAACGGCCGTGGCTTCGACCCGGTGGATAAAACCAATATTTCGGCTGAACTCCTCAAAGTTCGCGTACCTCGGGTTTTGGAAAACATCAATATCGTGCACGGAAACGTCAGTTTTCTCCTGCCCCGGGAAAAACACGTAGACTTTTCCATCATCCCAATGGTTTACTGTCCTGCATTTTCGCGCACTTTGCAACCAATCATAGGCTTTCCTTTCTGTGCACAAGCCGTACTCTCTTGTACGCTTCACCGTTCGATTTGGCGCTCCGTACTGCTCCAGGACGGTCAAAATCCGAGTCTTGAAAACGCTGAACGGCACTCGCTCCTTCATAAGGTGGCACTCTTTAATGGCTCTGTTTACCGCCTCTAAGGCATTATTTGTGGCTGGACATCCAGGCACGAACGCTTCGTACCAGTTACGGAAGAATTCGTCTAGCATGTACTTCTCGAAAAAGCTTACGAAGTCAACGAAATGCAGGTACTTCGCCTTAAATAACTCACATGCCAGCTCGAAGTGCCGCTTCGTAGGCGAGACCTGCATGCGACTGATATCTTTCATGATTTGCTCTACTTGCTCTTTTGCGAACTCCTTGGTTTTCTTCATATGCTTCCGCACATTCTGCATGACGTGAAAATAACAATTAACTAGCTGAGTATTTGGCCCAAAAATAGCAAGCACAGCTTTTTTCAGCGCGATTTCTCCGTCAGAGATGAACGTCGCCACTGCCACTGAAATGCCGAAATCTTTGCATCTACCTGCAATTGTAGCAAAAACGAACGCATAATCCACCTCCTCCTGCCTTGTGACAGTGGCAAATGCCACCGGGTGGGCGTGGCGCATTCGGTCAATGACGCAGATCACCATCAGAGGGTATCCCTGAAGCGTTGTCTTGTAGGTACAATCTGCAGCAATAGTGTCAAACGACGAGAGCAAAGCTAATAGTTTTCTACTGCTGTACACTGTACGGAAACGACCGTTCTCATGATCTATATCATGGCCGATTACAAATGGTGTCTCCTGGTCTGGTGGCACGGCCGAGTTCGATGTGGCCCACTCTTCGAGCTCACCTACACGTTGCAATTAGTTGGAATAACGTCAAATTTTAAATAAGAATCAATTACCTACTAGCATGTCAATCGACGCCAATGGCTACATAAATTTAAATAAAAACAAGGTCGAACTAGCAGAAAATGACGTTTTTTCTAAAACACACTTCATTGCCGGTGGACGCATAACTGTCCCGTGTTACAAAACACAAACATTCGAAAAAGTCGATTTGTCCCATTCGAATAATGGACGCATATATGTCCCACTGGTACAATTCCAAATCAAAAACATAAATTTAAAAAACAAATTAATTGTTTTGTCTCAAAAATATCTTACGTAAGCATGGGCAAGCCATGTAAAGACCGTTCACACCAAAATCTGGACTTAGTGTTATGATTTGAAAAACAGTCAAATTAAAATGAATACCAAAAGCTCTTGTAGAAGCAATGCATGTGATTTACATTCTTACCCTTATTGGTTATGAGCCAAAAACAGAATTCAACCCATTTCGCAGTAATTTGACTGAATAACAATAATTAAACTCAGTCCAGATTTTGATGTGAACGTCTTTGATAAATATCACTAAGTCTTAAAGGGAAGGAGGGGGGGGGGGGTTCTAAAAATAAAAAAAAAATGCTTACGTAATTATTGCATGGCCCATAAGTACCTGCAATACCTACAAGAGCTTTGCGCTTCTACTTAATTCCTTAAAGTTCTACGAAGGATGCTGAGCTTCTACTATTTCAGCAAAACGTCAAACAGGTCGTTTGTCGCATATTTCAGCGTAAATATATTAAACTTTCATCGGCAATTGACTTCCCTAATAAAAAATAACCATAAACAAACGATAACCTTAATCATTGAACTATTCCACAAATGGTTTGGATGATACCCAGAACACGTCGTTAAGCAAATTAACCATACAATTTTTATTAGGGTTATTGTACCATCGTCCAACGATTCGAATTGATTTGACGCTTACTTAATGACACATGAATTCCAAAAGAACATAACCGCAAATGTACCCCTACATTTTACCATTTTTCTCAATAAAATATACACGAACCTTATCAGGATCACTGCGGCAATGATTCAAAGTGAAATTCCATGTCTGATGAAGGTGTCGAATCAACTTATCACACTTATCAGGAAAAGTAAAACCACAGACAAACAGACGTAACACTTCATTGTGTTTCTTCGTTCACGCATTTAACGGTTGATTTGAATATTATCAGTTCCGCGAACTACTCGCCGCAGCGCTGGCCTCGGATCACTTTGACGTTGCTATACATTCTATAGAACGATTATGCAATATTGTTTGCGAGTTAGCGAGCAAGCTTGTTTTTCGCGAGAAGCCCGAGAGATGTCGTTACTAAGGTTCTATGTTTTGAGATACTATGTTTTCAATAAATACTTTTTCAAAGAGTTACGTCCGTTTGTCTGCGGTAAAACAGTGTTCTTCTTCCTACGGGTCACGGTAACAATTGTCTACGCTCAACTAAAGACGCTTGTATAAAGCGTCTTTACTCTCAACACTCTTTTTGAAGCTGTATTATTAACCACTAGAGGCCGAAGCAATCACTTATAATTGATTAAAAAGGCGTATTCCTTTTATCCTGTCCGAATGCAAGCCAATCATAACCTAATGGAATACATATTTACTTGGATGATTATTCCAATAGGGTGGACTAAAAAAACAACGGCTATTTATTTTGTTAACAGAAAACCAGAGAAAGTGTTTACAGTTGTATACAGAAAACCAGGAAAAAGCATTAAAATAGAATACAGGTATACCTCAATATAACGTAACTGTTACTTTTCACTTCCATCACTGATTTCTCGCAAACGATCATTCAATCACGTAAACTGATAACACCATCGGAAACATTATCTAATTCCCCATCCACTGGTGTTTTCGATTTGTGTGATTGAGTTGTTGTTTGCGAGAAATCAACGATGGAAGTGAAATGTGACAGTTATGTTATATCGAGGTATACCTGTAAGAGCATTTTTCGAAAAAAAAATTGCTACAGATGATTGCTCATATTATTTCTCGACACCCCTAACAAGTATTTTTCTGGGTTCACCTTCACGAACGACATTTAAAAAAAAAAAAAAAATTATTGAAATCTCCATACATTATTCTTCGGATTTACTTTTCGCTCGTAGGAAGGTGGCGCCATGCTGTCAGTAATAGCATAGAGTTAACTCTACGACTGGAAGGTCCCGAAGAAACGTGCTCAACTTTTTGGCTCAGCTCTGGTACTCTCTTCGGTCCCAAGCTAATCGATATACCCCTCGAAACATAGGGAAATCCACGAACCCCTCATTTTATCTGTCATTTTATGTGTTCCATAGGAAATCAAAACAAACATAGTGTAGTACTAGAATTTCGACTAGAAAGGGGTACGTTAATCGATTTGCTTAGGACCAATAGGCTAGTCAAGTAGTGAGCAAATTTAGAATCGTTAGTTTCCACCGGTTGGTAATAGTGAGTGTAAAACTGACAGCCGTGATTCATTAAAAAAATGCTAAGAAATTTACATGTCTAATCGTAAGACCTATTACAATTGTCAAATCTACAGAAATGCTACAAGATGTTCAAATCGTATGCTTCCGATTTCTATCAGTCAAATTATTGACATCGACTCTCAACCAATGATGCAACACTATAAACCAGACGAATAGGAACCATGCCACGTGCTGTGAGTGATCGTTCAGCGTATTTTGAGCCACGTTATAGATCTCGACTTACAGCAAATGTTTCAAACATGTTAGCAGCATTAACACAGAAATAACAATTATAAGGATTGGCACCAGAGCAAAGTTGTCAAATATATGAAACGTAATCGTAGTCGATTTGTCGTAAGCACATTTTTGTTAGAACTCTTAGGTCACCCATGCAGCCTTACACCACCCAGGTCTATTCCACAAGTCTTTATTTGATTTGCCTGAAGCCACCTCGCTATTGGCTCGACTCGTAGTATAGGGTAGCCCATCAATATGTTTGGTAAATTTTATTCTACCCGATGGTGGTGCTAGTTCGCATGAGTGTACTAAGGGTTCTTCTTTTCCCAAAATTATAATGTAAAATTCTAAATATTTATTGGTTGATATCATTTGACAACTTTTTTAAACGCTTGACAGGTAATAATGAATCACGGAATGCTGTGATTTTTGCACTCACAATTACATACTGATAGCATGGTGCTACCTTCCTATGAACGAAAACTCTGAAATAGGCGAAACAACCAAACTTAAACAATGGCTTAAAACGCAAATTTCTCGAGAATCAAAACACATCCACATAATCTAATACCAGCATCTGAGAGAGAAAACTTCCTTTATCGAATGGCATTGTTAGTTTGTGTGGGTGTGTTTTGATTCTCGAGAAATTTGTGTTTAAAGTCATTGTTTACGTTTGGTTGTTCCGCCTATTTCAATTGTTGGTCTAGAAATGGTACGGATGGCAAAGGGCATTTAATTTGGAAGCTATAAATGTTGTGCTGCTTGGGGCAGTCCATACACCACGTTGACATATTTATGGACGTTTAGGACACCCCCTTCTTCTCCGTGAATAAGCGTTTAATAATTTATCATACTCTACCCTCCTCCTAAGTTGTCCACGTGGTATCCATAAACCTAATAATATATAAGGGAAGGTGGTCATATACCGACCGGTGACCTTAAACCGACCCCCCCTCCCCCCTATTGGTTCTCAGCGATGGTGCTGCCGACCGAATTGTCAGTAGTGACAGTAGAGGGCTGTCATAAAATAACCAATTTAGACGTAGACAGCTCTTTACTTTTGGTCTCTGCTTCAGCACATGGTATTGATATTAAATCACCCCCATCGCCATAATTAATGGCGAGCCGTTCCGACCTCCATTTCCTTCATACTCCGTAATTGTTTCTAGTGAATTTTTGAGAGTCAAAAAGTGATTAATAGTGATAACTGCCCCCTGTGTGCAAAGAATGTTCAAGTCCCATGAATCCATCTTTCCAGAACAAATGCCAAACAGTTAAGGAGAGGGGTCCCATACTGAACCCCCTCCCCCCCTCAAATGGTATAGTTTAGACCAAAACTATAGATTTGTTTTAAATGTATTTTGATAAATTCCAAAATGCTTTCAGTTCATTCCAAAACATAATATTTGACTTAAAAATAACAACGATAATGCAAAACTTTGCTTAACCTTGCGATACACTGCAAAAAAACAAAGGGGGTCGGTTTAAGACCACAATTTTTGAGCTCGTCGAAAACGTATGTGGTAGGTGTTTAAGTGCACAAATGTCAACTTCCACGACATGTACAGCAATGAAATTATTACTTCACGTTTGCTGCACTGCAGCATACATGAAGTAGCAATGTCAGGTGAAATGGGCCACTGATTTCCGAGATTTGTGTTATTGAAAAGTGGAAGTGCAAGTACAGCCTACGTGGCGGCCATTTGTGGACGCTACAAGGAATCACCTTAAACTCCATAGACCATAACTGGTACATTTTTAAATAATGCCATAACTGGTACACTTACCCTACTTTTGCTTTAGTCAGAGACGAACCAGCCAACGGCTGAAAGTCTCTATAATAAAGAAATCAATCAATCAATCGCTTTTGCTTTTGACTCGGTATCTCCCAGAGTTAACGACATCTACAATCCAAACGAATTGACGTGGAACGTAGAAAAAAAGACTCCTCTACAAGGTACAACTTCAAACTCAGCGAAAAAAAAAATGATATTTCGTACTTTTATGGTCGTTACCGTTTTGGGGGTCGGGATAAGACCACCGTCCCCTAATAATGTAATGTCCATACAGCTGCAACGGAAATCAGATCAAAAACCCCAGTTCATTAATACGAACCAATGATGACATAAATTATGCAGCACTGATGTGCTCTTGTTGGTTTTTAATCGTAATTATAATAAGAAAACTCTTACCCAAAGACAATGTGCCACTGCCATAGATCTCATCAGAAGCCTTCTTCACCGCGTAGTTTAACCTGTTGGTTGAGAGGTGGCTGTTTCGCGCCTTCAGTAGCTTCTTTATATCGTTTTTCGGCAACCCAGCACGAAGCATATGGTTGATAGTGTTGTAATCCTCCTGCTTTAAGGGCATTTTCGCCATCGACTTCGAGTCCATATCGTTGCAGGTGTGCTGTCCTTTAATGCTCACGCTGCACTCATCCTTCTCGGTATTAGGAATGAACACCATGACCTTCCGATTGCACTGGACCTTGGCATGCACCTTTATTCGACGGCAGTTGTAAAAGCGCGTTACTCCTTTGGATCCCCTATTTGGAGTTTTGTAGCGAAATCCATATTCCAAGGATTTAACGAGGGGCTCAACGTTCTCAAAAGGGATCGTTTTCAAGAACTTCCATTCATCCGAGATAGTTTCCTGTAATACATATGTATAAGATACTGCACTGAATCGGTACAACAAATTCACTACGCATGGGATATGTAGTAGAATTGTTTTTTTTCCGTTATGAAAATCCGATATTAAGGGGAAGCTTACCGCCACCACCGAAAAATTCACGTTTTGATTTTTTTAAAAATATTGGAAAAAGATATCAAAAATCTGAAAACATTAGTTTTTTCCGCAAAATTCAAAGAAAATTTACGTATTAAACCTCTTTTTTCTCATAATATAAGAAAAGTTGGACATAAAAATCAGATATTTTGAATTGGTTTTATGTCCAACTTTTGTAAATAGCGAGATAAATTTTTTTTTGCCTAAATTTTCTTTGAAATTTACGGAAAAACGTAATGTTTTTGGATTTCTGATATCTTTTTCCAAAATTTTTTTGAAAAATCAAAATGTGTGTCACGGTCGATTTCTACGGAACTGGCAGTAAACTTCCCGTTAAGTTGATACGATACGTCACGCTTTTTTGCTTTTTTTTTCTCTCCTTTCTATGTGTCAGTGAATTGATTATCATTGATGCTGTAGTGGTGTGAGTGCACTACCGCAACTACCGTAAACATAGCTGCTAGAGTTCGTTATTATTAGGTCGAATGTGTAACAGTTGATAAAAAAATAAGAAAGGTAAAGAATAAGTTATGTCCGTCTTACTGTAAATTTCAACCTTCGTCATTTTTAAAAAGATAAAGATATCTCTTTATCATCCAATATTGAGACTATCACTACATTTCTATTCAATTTGCCAATATTATCGACCTACCACCTCGCAGGACACCCCTTCCTATACAGAAAATAGTTATGCGTCTAGCCACCAAGGCCAACATGTCAAGTCATCATAGTATTTAATTGATTCAACATCATATTTTGTACACTTTGGTTACATAAGAGCTGTCCAAAAGTGATTCCAGAGCTTAAACCTACAGGTACACGGTAAGAAAAATGATCTCAAAATGACTCATTTTCACAAATCTCGGCACTATATTGCAGGAAGCCAAAAGTAGGTAATGTGGGTTGAAGAGTTTTCATTTGATTGTGTTCAATTAGTATGGAATTGACAATTCGCTTCTACCCAAAAATAGTTAATTGTACCCAAAAGTAGATGAATATGATTATACTCAAAGTCAAAAGTAGGCAAAAATGAACTGGCCGCTGGATATTTTTTCTTATCGTGTATGTTTTTGTTTTTGAATCATCTTTTTGCCGCCTTTTGCATATCAGCTGATGGCTTCAAGCAGTGCAACCAGAATGACAAATATGTTTTCTATAGAAGATTTGTAGGTTCATTCACTTTCATTTTTTGTCTTGAGAAACTAAGTAAGAAAAACATTTATTAGTGATGGTTTCTAAATTGAACACAGTTTAAGCACCTTAAAAAGCGATAAAAGCATTGTTTTTTTTCACACCAATGCGTGAATGAATTGGCAATATTTTGGTAGAAAAGTATTAAAATATGTATCCAGATCTTATTCATACAATTCAGGCCCATTTTTTAAGGTATGTAATTAGTAATTTACTGTTTTGTAGGAAGATGTCTTTCGTACGCATACCAAAACACGTTTATTTAATGATTGCAGGGATAGTCATTGTTGCATGACGTGATGTATCACCTTAAAGTTCATGGAAACCACGAATGCCCACCTTATAGGCTGTTTCTATGCCCCACCAATGTAGAGTGCGCTAGGCGATTATGAGAGGAAACGTCAACTAAACCGTTTGTTTACATCAAAATTACATTTTTTTTTACATCTCAAATTAACGCATATTTTTATGCATATCTTGCATATTTCCATCGGGAGGGGTCTTATTTTATTATTTTTCACATATTTGAACAGATTTACAGCTCAAATAACATCACATTAATAATCCGGATGATCATAACCGCTGGGGCATTTTTGAAAATATTCACTTTTCTTAACAAAAATGTGTGGCAGCACCCGCCGGATCACTGCAAAATCGATACAGAAAACAAAATATTCCACGTGGATGATGGTTTCAAGCACCTGCCATGGATAATTTAATCAGAAAAGGTAAAAACATTTTCCTATTCCTATGCTTCACGGCGAAAATTTCAGCTCTCATCACTCTTTTGGTGGTTCTCCTATTCACCACGAGAGGCTGAAACGATCGCTTAGTTTCTACTGGATTCGCCTATTAGTTATTCTGTCTAGCCACCTCGAATATCTAACGGTGCGAGACCATACAGCAAAAAAAAAAAATCAAGGCCAACATAATATACCCTATTTTAGCAGGCGTCACTTACCTTCGCAGGTGGATCCTTGTTATGGTTTGGCACTTGATCTTGGTTACCATTTGTACCGGTTAAGATCCCGTTCGTCTCGTCTACGATTGGCTGTTCCTGCTTATTAACTGTCCCGTTCGTCTCGTCTACTGTGGATTGTTCCTCTAATTTAACGAAGACGAAAGGTGGTATCCCGTCTCCTTCGGTTATGTTGACAGATTCACATGATGGATGCATCACCGAAGCGTCTGAACCGTCGTCGAATTCGAATGATGTACGCGTTGCCATGGAAACATTCGGTGGCAGGTTGTTTTTGACCTATTGATGTGAATAGGAAACATGCAAATGTGAAAAACAATATTTGATTGTTTTTTGTAGGGTATTAGACTAAAGTTGCGTGACAACTTATTTTTCAAGACTTCACCCGTTTGAATAAAAATTTGCTTCTATCTTTGACAATACTACAGAAGGACTAGCCTCTGTTGGCAGCTTGAACACTGGATTCCGTGTATATTGTTTCAAGATAGTTGTAGAAAAAAAACGCTGTGACGTGTGTGCGTAGATAAGCATTGGGCGATCTTGAGGCAACAATCGATCTAAGCGAATCGATTATTTTTTTTTTGAAAATAATCGATTCACCGATTTAATCAATCATTTTGAATCGATCTTTTGGATCGATTCATTTTTCAAAATGGCACAAAAATGTTTCAAATATAACGGATCATAAAGTTGGTGAAGATTAACGATAAGTTCAATCTAAAGTCGATATTTCGTTGCATAAGCTATCTTGTTTTGACATTTCACTTATAATAGTCATTTAGTGTGATGATTGATATCATTTAGAAATAAATTTTGTAATACGTATGCAGTAAAAGTTGTGAGTGTAACATACCTACATGATGAGAATATCGTGCGTGATGCTTAAAATACATCGTTGTAATTTAAATACTTTGAAGACAGTAATTATTTGAATTTAAATACTTTTAGCGCTATTGAAAGTAATCAACAAATAATTAACGATAATTTTTGCAATGAAAAATAATTTATATGTTTTGAAAATAATTAAAATATAAAATTTGGTCAGTAATTAAATTATTTAATTAAACTAAGACTTTATTTAAAGTAATGAATGCAGTCTTGGCAAGATTTTAAATATTTGGTCAGCAGGCTGCGTAGTATTGAAAGACTAGTGCGTGCCCTCGGAGAATATAGTAAATTACTATTTTTAATTTCATTTAACACGTGGAAGTTTTTGCACAGGATACTTGATTAGGTGAGTGATTTTGATTTAATAGCTTATAATATTCGTTTTATTGGTATTAAATGAACGATTTAAAAAAACGAAAAATTAACATATGAAACTAAACGATTACATGGTCGGAGTGTAAAAACACGTGAGTACGGAAAGTACTTAATTCAGATATCCCAAAACTCATCCGAGAGGGATCCCAAACAGCAAATTGAGCCATGCGTTTTGCATTGAGCCGATTTAGATTTTGTGTGGTTTCCCTTAGCTCAGTCGGTAAAGGCGCAGCTACAAAGCAAGACCATGCTGGAGGTGGCTGGGTTCAATTCCCGGCCCGGTCTAGGAATTTTTCGGGTTGGAAAATGCAAAAATGGTAGCAGGCATCGAAAGCTCTCAATTAAAAACTGTGGAAGTGTATCTAGAACACTAAGTTGAGAGCACGCAATAAGCTAATATGCCATAAGCAATAAGCTTGAAATGCGAAGAAGAAGAAGAAGTGGTTTCACCAGTTTAGGACAATAGCCTCTCTGAATTGCAAATGCAAATGCACGGAATTTTTTAAATCCACTGCGAACAGTGAAGTGAAAGCTCACTGAAGAGTAGGCTGAAAATTCACATAAAAGTAGTCACAAGTTACACTGAAAAATGAGTGCAAATATCACTACAAAGAGGTCGCATAATCAGCATAAGTGATCCCGAAAATTGTTGCAAAACTTAGTCCACTAAATCCACTAAAAAGTTAAATTCAAGTCTACAAAAAAGCTGTCTCAAATATCTTTGAAAAAAGAATTCATAGGCTGCTGAAAATTAATCGCAACATCTTTTAAAAAGTGAACTCGAAGCTTACCCGGATGAAACCTCGAAGGAAACCCGAATGAAACGTTATCTCAATGATTGCTGGAAAATAGTCTCAAATATACTGGAAAAAATTAACTCAATGCTCAGTAAAGGGCACTCTCAAAAAAACTGAAAAAATAAATCTAAAACCACTGAAAAATAAGCTCAAAGATCACTGGAAAGCGTAATCGAGATTTCTAAAAAGCTTTAAACTTCACTTTAAAACAAACTCCTAAGTCCACTTACAAGTTGTCTCGAAAACCACTGCAAATTGACTGAAAGATCACTTAAATACAGGTTTAAAAATTCACTGTAAAATGAGGATTGCTCAACAGTTTACTAAAAACTTCAGATTATCGGTCATGCTTTCCTAGCAGGGTACGATAATCATCACTTTTAATCATTTTTAAGGGATAAGGTATTGAAAATGTGACATTTCCCACAGCATTTATTCTAGTGAACTCAAAAATCACTGAAGAGTGGGCTGAAAATTCACATAAAAGTAGTCACAAGATACACTGAAAAATGAGTGCAAATATCACTACAAAGAGGCCGCATAACCAGCTAGGTGATCGTGAAAATTGTTGCAAAACTTAGTCAAAATCGTCTAAAAAACAAAATCCAAGTCTACAAAAAAGCTGTCTCAAATATCTTTGAAAAAAGAACTCATCGAAAGATTATCCCAACGATTGTGTACTGGAAAATGCTTTCAAGATACACAGAAAGGTGATCTCAAAATTCTTTAACAAGATGTCTAAAAACACTGAGAAATGGAATAAAAATCACTGAAAAGTCATCTCAAAACCTGCCGAAAAGTGATCCAAAAAATTACCAGCAAATGTCCAGAATTCAATCTGAATCTGAGGAATGATAAGCTACAATTTTGATTCTTAAGGTTCAAACAAAAGCAGCTTTTTCGTTCAATTCTGCCAGCGAAAATGTATTCACTATGTTCTGGTAGGCCAGTAGAATGCAATGAATAGATTTTCATAAACGTAATTTTGGTTTCAAACGAAAAAACTGCTTTTGATTTTTTGATGATGATTGAAAAATCAATGACGGTTGTTTCAACCTTAAAGCAAGTCTTACCTTAAACATAGTTCCTGATTCCTGATTGGTTTCTCTCATAATTCAAGGTAACACAGCTGCAAACTTTGCAGCAAAAATAGTGCGAAATCGGTTTGTAACGCTGTGGTTATCAAAAGAGAAGCTCGATTTAGGAATCGATCAAAATTACTTGCATCCTTAATTTGCTTCTTATTCTCTTGATCGACTTTCTCTCATGATAACCACAAACCGATTTCACGCTATTTTTTAATATAGCAGGAATAAGGGCGTAACTACTTTTGTACACAATGACTTCTTTCGATCATTTCCAGAAAGTGAAGACTCGCCTACGCAAACCAGCATCACCGAAGCCTATGTTGGTTTGCGTGGGCGAGTTCTGAATTCCAAGAAATCATCGAGAGAAGTCATTGTTTACAAATGCAGTTACACCCTTATTCCGGCTCTATCAAGATTTATGCTACGTAGTTGGATAAAGTGAGTTATTATCTGGCATGCAGTACAGCAAACGTATAAAGGAATATGTTTGCAGTCATAGATCACTTGCATGAAACCTCTTCAATTAAGATCTATGAATGTGATCAAAGCTCAGCTGAGAGCAGATGTTATGTTCCAGTAGGAACGTAATAATAAAAAAAAAAAAACAGATTTATCATCCGGAGGAACTTTGGAAAACCCTGCCTACTTTAATATGCTGCAGGAGGAAGTTGGTGGTTCCAGTTGATAAACAGTGATCATGTTTTGAATGCATTGAATGATGAGAACCGATAACGATGGCAGCTTCCACATAAAAAAATCTAATGAATTACCATTAATTTACAATGATTTTCCAAATATTTGCATAGGAATTGGACTTTGACTGCTATTTTCTCAATGTCTACTTTTTCCCATATGGGACTGATGTGCGGTAATAGGCAGTTTACGTATCTAACCCATAGCGTATGAAAAGCATAACATTGTCCAATAACAATACGAAATAATCAAGCACCAAAACGGACGTGGCTGCTATCTCAAAATTGAGACAGATTCAACTTATTTTCGTCGAAACTAGTGGTACCGTAAACCGGGGGAGAATTGATCACCCGGGCTGAAATTGATCAACTTGCGTTTCGTTTCTTGCTGCCTTATATTACTTCCAGTGATCTATTTTAAGCCTAAAGTAAAGTAAAGGTACAAAGCTAAGGGATGCCCCGAATTGATCACTGAAAGTAATATAAGGCAGCAAGAAACGTATAGCAGTTTGATAAATTTTACCCCCGGGTGATCAATTTGCCCCCGGTTTACGGTACTCAAAAGCAAGTGAACTTAAATTTGAAAGTCGACGAAGAGAATCTTTAAATGTTACTAAGGACCTAATGCAATGTTCAGCTTAAACTGTGAGTTAATGGCCACGTCCGCGAAGTGAACTATCTTGTCCCCCGTAAATCTGTAGCGTAAATAAGATAATAAGATCTGAAATTTGAGCACTCACCGGTAGTGCATTCCGCTTCCGGGGGCTGACTTTTGAAATCGAGCTCGGCTCCGATTGCCGAGATTCAGGAGTGCGCATCCCTTCAGTCAGTTTCTGTAAAAAAAGAGAGAAAGTATGTTTTACAAATCTAGAGCGAATTTCTAAAAATCACCAGATTGAGGGGGAATATTATATGAATAATTTCTCGTTGATCAGGCCTGCACCTCAAGAATCGCTTAATCTATGAAAGTTTTAATTTTAGATCACTCACCTTCCGCTTCCCGGAGCTCTCATGACCTTTCGCTGGGCTGAGTGTTGGAACCGATCCCGGCTTCGATTGTCGAGGTTCAGGAGTGTGCATCAGCCCTTCGGTTGGATCCTGTATAGAAAAGAGAATGTATGTTTTACAAATCGGGAGCGATTTTTTATTCCGCCGTTAAAGCTAGGGTAGGTGTATTTATTATAGTTATTCGTTGATGAATCCTACCTCAGGAATCCTTTTATCTAACCGTGACCACACACAGTCAGACAAGTCCTACAACTGGGTCGAGTCTGATGAATTGTCTGACCGGGTGTGGGAAAGTTGTTAGACCAAGTTCCTCACACACGGTAAAAGTGGTTCAATTCTACACTCTAATTAAATGATTGATATTTTTCATGTGCGTAAAACACATAGATTGTAAGCGCAGAAGAAAATTTACATTTTATATGGAACTTATAGAAAATAAATGTGGTACTTTTAAGTAACATTATTCATTGATTTAATTTGAAGTGCACCGACATAGAAAGCAAAATAATATCCGCATAAAAATCAAAAGCAAATAATAAATAAAAAAAAAAAAAAAAACGTGATCAGCACTAAACAAAAGGCACTAATGCAAGATACCAGTTCGCATTCGCACATAGTTTTGGAGAAATTAAACCTGTCGGTTGAAATACTTGAACAGGTAATTAATAATTGCTTTATTTTGTATGCTCATGCCAACGCTTTTAATATTTATATATTGTAACTGAGAAATTTGCTTTTGGTATGGTAGATCTTGAAATAAACTCTTTTTTAATGTTACGCTAGAATTTTGTACAGCCAGCCTGCTGTTTACATTCGAACATTTTCATTACACGTTTTTACTGCTGATAGAAACTGAGGAGGAAATAAGTTTTAATTGCTGATGAAAGTGTGCAATCCTGCTAAATGGTAAGTATATAAATTCTTTTAATCGAATATCAGAAAAATTTCGAATTTCAGGCAACCAGAACGCAAAATGCATGTTTCGTTGAGTTGGTCTGATAACGAGTCGTACAGCCAGTCACCAGATAAAATACCAATCAACCGTCTGGGGATCCCGGCGATCCCGCTCTCTACCGGTCTATATGATCTCTTGCTTTCTATATATATCTAGATAGAGCTGGAATTAGGGCGTAACAGCCTTTACAAACAATGACTTCTATCGATGATGTCTAGGAACTCAAGGCTTATCCACGCAAATCAACATAACCGTCGGGTAGAAGAACTCTTCCCCTACCCGATGGTGTTGTTGATTTGCGTTGGCAAGCCTTAACATTTTAGAAATCATCAAAGGAAGTCATTGTTTATAAAACCTGTTACGCCCTAATTCCTGCTCTATCTAGATATATATATATATATATATATATATATATATGCACTTTTTATGAGTGTAGATCTCTCACCTTTCGCAACCTCCGCTTCCGGCTGCTTTTGGCTCCTTTCGTTGGGTCCGCCACCTGAGCTGACTCTTGCTTCGGCTCGAATCCGTGAGAAACCGGCGGCGCCTTCCCTACATGCAACTTTTGCATCTGGCTGCTTTTGGCTCCTTTACCAACTTTCGCTGGTCCCGCCACCTGAGCTGACTCTTCCTTCGGTTCGGATCCGTGAGAAACCAGCGGCGCTTTTCCGACAAGCAATCCCTGCACACAGGAAAAAAACAAAAAGAAAATGGCGGTTAAAATCAGAACGGAATGAAAATACGGTCCCTTCAACCTTTCAAACGTATTGAAAAATACTGCTTGAAATTTGGCCAAATTCGAAGAACCCATGCGCTTTCTCACCGAGTTGCGAATAATTATTCACCTCTATTCTCGTTTTCGAACAAATCGAATCCGTCATACATTTTGTATGACGGATTCGATTCGTTCGAAAACGAGAATAGGGGTGATTGCTTAAAATCAACGATTGAAAACACAGCTTACCCGTTTTTGTAGAAAGAGGAGCTTCGCTTTCCTGCTCCGCTCCTTCCGCTCCAACTCGACCGATGTGCGCCGAGTTATTGGTGCCATTTCCGGGCAATAATAGAGCACTACTTTTTTGCACCTTTGCAAAGACGAACAACACACACCCGGCCGCCACGGCGTTCTATAACAAAATGGTGGAGGCAGTGAAGAAAAACGAAGTGCGATGCGATGATACGCGGTACACGCTAAGGACAGAATCCCAAATATGTTATTAATTTACTCAGATTTGATGTAGCGCGCACGCTAAAATTTAGATAACCAATCATAGATACACTCAATAAAAAAACACGGTGCGAACGCGAATAAAAATGTACCTTAAAATAACATAAGAACTTATTGTCGCAATGCAATTAAATCCATTGTGGCTACAATACAGTTTATTATCTAGAACAATATAAATACAATAGAACTTATTGTTCATAACAATAATTTTTATTGAGAATAGCGCTTTTACAATAAATGAGGGGGATTGTTATGCATTCTTTTCTCGAACAAAATTGGACTCATAACAATAAGGTTTATTGTTTTTGCATGGCTGAGGATTTTAAATACATACACGGATAGAAATCTCCTTATACCTTTTGGCAAATTTCCATTGCTGATTATTCATAAAATGTATAAGTCAACTAATAAGCAGACGCCTTGCAAAAAGTTAATAAAGATCATGTGTCAAATGAAATGTATAAGCTGTCACACATACCTTTTATGCATTCTAATAGGACCTATGTGGTTTGTTTTATGGAATGTATAAGACTGATGCTTTGGCAAAAATGTATAAGTGAAACACATGAATTAAATAATTGATTTTCGTTTCGTGTAGAATTTACTGTAAATCTATTGTCATGACATTAATCGGTACAATAAAATTACAAATCGAAAAGGGCTGCGATCGATCCGACTGCACTAAGTAGTTCGACCTCACCAGAACACTGGACAAAATCACAGTTTCAAAGCGGTACTAGCTGCAGCACTTTCTGTCTTTTTTAGCCAATAATTATATTCCGGTCGTCTTAAAATGTTTTTGTTGGTACTGTGAGCATAATTGGGAGCAAAAACTGCAATAAACATCCAGCATAAACGTGAACCATAAATTGACCTTACCAAAAATGGTTAAAAATTGTTTATAATCCCTGCTAAACTTCAACTGAAATGGTTATGGAACTTTACAAGAACGTTTATTGATAAAGTTTTAACCTTATGTATTATGGTTTTTTGGAAGCGGACCTTACAAATAATGAGTTGTTAAGAACCATTAACATTCAAAATACTTGTTTTCTCCATATATTTTCGGGAGGAGGACTATATTAGAACCTTTTAACTTATGGTTTGAGAACATTAATGGTTATGGTTATGATAGTCAGTAAGGTCCATTAATGGTTTTGTATTATCGCTCAACTTTACGTGGAATATATCGTGAATTGGTAATCAGTAATTTACAGGCAACCAATTCGCGATATATTCCACATAAAGTTGATCGATGTTACAAAACTATTCATGGACCTTACTGACTACCATAACCATAACCATTAATGTTCTCAAACCATAAGTTAAAAGGTTCTAATATAGTCCTCCAATCGAAAATACATGGAGAAAACAAGAATTTTGAATGGTAATGGTTCTTAACAACTCATTATTTGTAAGGTCCGCTTCCAAAAAACCATAATACATAAGGTTAAAACTTTATCATTAAACGTTCTTGTAAAGTTCCATAACCATTTCAGTTGAAGTTTAGCAGAGATTATAAACAATTTGTAGCCATTTTTGGTAAGGTCAATTTATGGTTCGCGTTTATGCGGGATACATTTTCTTCCACTTTTCTGCATATTTAAGAACAATGTAACTGCAACTCAACATTCAAATTTTTACCAGTGTACAAGAGATTTGACAGCTGCCGTTCTTCTTCTTCTTTAGTCTGCCTAATTTGATGTTTTCTGTGGATCAGCAATATTAGTGACGTTTAAAGCACGCACATAAAGGACACAATCGCCAGGTAAAGTTGCCTATTGTTTTCCTCTGAATAACCTCAACATTAAATTTTCCGCCAAAAAGAGTTTGACTGCGGTTTGTTATTGTTTTTCTCGGTTGTTCACTAAAACTTCCTCATATAGCGCATTACATTACAATTGGACGTAAAAATCTCTATAGACTTCTCTGACGTTTGTGAAATGCGCATATATTAGTGCAGAACTTTGGGTAAATTCTAAGTTTTAGTGCAAGAACATCATATACATACACGGTTTTCTTGCACTAATACCATAGAGGTAACTCTAAGACTAGAAGGTCCCGAAATAACGTGCTCAACTTTTTGGCTCAGCTCTGGTACTCTCTTCGGTCCCAAGCTAATCGATTCACCCCTCGAAACATAGGAAAAACCAATAACCCCTCATTTTATCTGTCAAACTTTCATAGCGAATCAAAACAAACATTGCGTAGTACTAGAATTTCGACTAGAATGGGATACGTTAATCGTTTGCTTAGGACCAATAGGCTAGTCAAGTAGTGAGCCAATTTAAAATCGTTAGTTTCGTATTGATTGTTGCTAATACTTAGAATTTACCTAAAGTTCTGCACTAATACATGCTCATATAACAAACATCAGAGAAGTCTATGGACGAGTGCACGGGCGAGTTTAAGTTCATGCAGTTCGGGAATAGTGACACAAGCTGTGGGTAATTTTTACTGAAAATGAAATTGTCTTTGTTTTGTCAAACAAAGAAACGTTCATTTCCAGTAAATATTGCTTGGGTCACTTTTTCTCAAGTGAGTGAACTGAACTTCGTTCGTGCGCTCGTACATGGTACCGTGGACCCCCGCTTATCTGAACGACACCTCATTCATACGTTCCATGTGCAAAATGACGTTTAGGTAATTTTTATATTTTAATTATTACGTAATATATTACGTTAACAATGACGTTTTTGCTATTTTTGCAAGAAACTTTTTTACAAACACGATGACGCTCTGTTTTGCAAACTAAAAATTGCCTAAACGTCATTTTGCACATGGAACGTATGAATGAGGTGTCGTTCAGATAAGCAATGTTTACTGGAAATGAACGTTTCTT